>NC_066620.1:48042560-48107873 GCF_025201925.1 Gopherus flavomarginatus
AAAGGTGCCTTTCTAGAGGCCTTTGAGAACTTACACAGCGGTAGCCCTGTGAGAGTAAATATATCGTGCATCAGCTGTTTTTGCTCGTGTCTGAGACACAGATCTCAAGAGGAAAATCTGGAAAAGGACAAAATGGAAGATTGAACTGTAGTAAGATGAGGCCTGATCTGAAGTAAGGGTCAGGATGTTGCTAAGCAAAGTTAGGCTGTGAGCCAGAGGCAGGCCCTGCTTACAGAAATTGGCAAAAAGAGGCCTGCTAGAACAGGAACGTGTGCCAAGACGGCACCAGAACAGCTGGGTATGAACAAATGGCACACAGATAACAAGGAACAGGCAGACCCAGCCTAATGACAGTGTAAAAGGACAATATGATGAACAGACAATATGAAAGGACAATACAATGGACAGAGAGTATGACGGACAGATTTATTCGAAATGACCTGTGCCAGGAGAAAGGCAGAAATGCGTAAAGGGGCTGCACCTCAATGCATCAGGAGTGTTGAGAAATCTGTTCTGCACCTGTGTAGAAGAATACGTAGCGGAGAGCACATCTTTGTTCGGCCTAGGGTGCAGTGGAAAGCCCCACCACTGACTGAGCTGTGTCCATTGTCAGGGAGCACCACACCAGTAATTACTGACAACAGGAACCAGCTCAGACTCCCTTATGGTAGGGGTCATGGCGTCCATTTTTACAGGCGGCTGTAAAAGGTTGTGTTAAAGCAGGTGATTAATAAAACTTTTAAATGTGTCAGTACGAATGTGTCCCCCCCTCCATACTTGTATTAGTAAAACATGGTACATGACATGCAGGGCCGGCTCTAGCCATTTCGCCACCCCAAGCACGGCATGGCACGGGGGGCGCTCTGCTGCTCGTCGGTCCCACGGCTCCAGTGGACCGCCCGCAGGCGTGCCTGCGGATGGTCCACCGAAGCTGCGGGACCAGCAGACCCTCCACAGGCACGCCTGCGGGAGGTCCACCAGAGCCGCTTGCCGCCCTCCCAGCAACCAACAAAGCGCCCCCCGCGGCATGCCACCCCAAGCATGCGCTTGGCGCGCTGTGGCCTGGAGCTGGCCCCAATGACATGTCTCCACAGACGGCTCTGTTAAATAACTACATTACACTCCCCCGGAAGTTAGGAGCTTTGGTGGAGTGACTCCTACCATAAGGAAGTCTGAGCCTGTTCATTTTTCCATTTTGTCCTTTTCCAGATTTTCCTCTTGAGATCTGTGTCTCAGACATGAGCAAAAACAGCTGATGCATCATAGACTTACTCCCACAGGGTTACCGACGTGTAAGTTCTCAAAGGCCTCGAGAAAGGCATCTGTGACTGGTTGGATCACAGAAACCCTCTGGGAGCTGCCACCTGATGAGCCCAGACTACTTCCACCCCTGCTTTCCCTGCCAGCTCAGGACCCCAGCAACCTGTCTGGCTGAACCAGACACTCCCGTCTGCTCCAACACAGACCCAGGGTCTGAATTACTTGCCCCAAAGATGCAGGTTTACCGAAAGAGGCTAACAGAAGTGTTCCTGTCTTTAACAACCAGATGCCCAACTCCCAATGGGGTCTAAACTCAAATAAATCCCTTTTACCCAATATAAAGCTTCAAATGTGCAAATCTATATCTAATCAAACTGAATACAGATAAGATCCTCACCAGTTCCAGAATGCTCCTTTTACAGACCAATCTCCTTTTAGCCTGGGTCCAGCAATCACTCACACCCCTTGCAGTCGCTGTCCTTTGTTCCCTTTTCTTTCAGGTATCCTGAGGTGGGTGTGGGGGTGGAGGTGGGGGTGGGGGTGGGGATGGAGCTGGAGAGGCTCTCTCTTTAGCCAGCTGAAGACAAAATGGAGGGCTCTCCCAAGGGTTAAATAGACTTTTTCTTGTGGGTGGAGATCCACTCCTCACTCTTATGCAAAGTCCAGCTTCAAGGTGGAGAGTTGGAGTCACCTGGGCAAGTCACATGTCCATTCATGACTCACAGTTTTTAAAGGGAGCATCCACTGTTTACATGCTACCTTGAACTTCCTCAAGTAGACTTCTTATGTGGATTGGAGCAGTCCAAGATCCATTGTCCTTTAAGTGTTTCTTGATTAGATACTTAATTTTAACATTCCTTTCCCCAGGAACTGACCAAATTCTCTATTAAGGTTATTTAGAAATCAAGCCGGTACACAGCCAACATTCATAACTTTTGAATACAGAAATGATGCATGGATGCAAATAGGATTGATACATTCAGTAGATGATAACCTTTATGGAGATATGTTACATGGCATGTGTAGCATAAAACACATTCTAAGCATATTTCCATAAAGCCTTAAGGGAGGTACCGTCACACCCTCCCCCTGAGCTTACTGCCAGGGACTTGGACACTGTCCATGGCGGAGGCAGTACATGGAAAATCCCTGTTTGTCTTTGGCCACACTTCTTTCAAGTACTTTTAAACTATATGATGTCATTCCTAAAGGTCCTAGCCAGTTTTGGGGTTCCTGGTCCCCAGATGCCGGAAAACAGGTTGGGCTGTAGTATTGTTAACAGAATGCAGACAGCAATATCTTTTACAGTGGAGGTGTTTTGGCATTTAGCTACCAATGCCATGAGGCGGTGTGCCTCAGTTTCCCCTTCTACACAACAGCATGGGCCTGTTATGCTTTTGCTGCTGTGCCAAGCTTCCAGACTGTTTACAGGTATAGGCTTAAAAGTAACATGCCTGGTGGGGCTCTTCTGTCACCCTCCCTAGCATGTACAACAGTTTCTTCCACAAAGCCGGGATGTCCCACATCTTTAAAGGCTTTATCACTAGTACAAATTCCTTTGTTTTATCCCATAGGTGAATTAGCAAAAGACACAAGGTTAATAGCAAATCTACAGGGAACAGTCTTCGTTCACTCAGTTTGACTCATTTAGTGTCTATAGCATTTTCCCAGTTCTTTATACCCTCTGGTAGGCACTCTGCCTCTTTGGAGAAGGCTTTTAATTCAGGCATGTGGTTGAGGCTTGGGCAAGGAGAGGGTGTACTGCAATCATGCCTGCCCTCGGCCCCTCCCTCTGGAATTTCTCTGGGCTGGACCTCACTCCATTGGGAAGTACCACCCATGCAGAGATTCCGACCCCCCAACCCCTTTTGGAGAGAGAGTTTTATCTCTTACGGGCATAAGAAGAACAACATCTTTCAAAGGGGTACTCTGGACCCCTTTGGGCACCCCACTTTCTGTTCCCAATAGGTCAGCTGGATGGACTCCCCCTTTCAGGAGTTCTGACCCCCAGGTTTCCCTTAAAACTGATCAACAGAAGAAGGGGCTGGCATCTGAAATGCAAACTTTTCACCCTCCTTCTGGGAAAGTCCCTTCCCACAAAAGGTGGGCAGACTGTCTGTCCCCCCCTTCAATCTTGACTTCAATCTCTGGACTCCCCTCTGAGTCAGACACTCCTGTGTCCCCCGAAAGGGAAGGTGACCCTTGGTCCAACTGTGGGCTCACAGCTACCAGCTATGGCAGACTCTTCACTGGCCAGCAAAATTCCCCCCTTTTCACTCAGGTTGGGTTTGCTTCCAGCTACTGAGATCTTGGGGTCTGTTTCCACCACAGAGGTCACCAGGACCCCAACTTCCACCTTTGGGACACCTCTCTATGCACCCCATCCCTGCTGACCTGCAACTTCCTGGCAGTCAGCACCTGTGGTGGCCCCCGTTACAAGGTGGCACATCCTCCTTGCCCAGGGAGATGATTACGGGACAGGAGCTGGCTTCGTCCAGCCCCTCCCTCTGGAACTTTCCTTCAGCCCCAGGACTACAGGAACTAGCCACAACCATCCCTGCCCCTAAAGCTGCATTCTTTACTACCGCAGAGCAATCTAAGAGACACCCTCCTATTCCCCCAGCAGTCCATGTGACTTCACCCCGCACCAACCTCTCCCCCCTGGGGCTTTTACTTCAGGATTCCTTCTCACTGCTAACCAGCCCTGGGACACATTCTGCCACACTAAAGAAATCGTTTCCCAGTAGAAACGCTGCAAAATTGTGTGCCACCGTTGCAACAGTCAGTTCGGCCTGCAAATCCTTAGTTTGCATGTGTACTTTAGCTAAAGGTGCAAAGACTTTGTAACCCACTAACAGCTCTAATTCTGCCATTTTACCTGGCAACAAATCTTTCTTATAGATAAGGTCCCTCCTGACCACAGAAATCTCAGCACCTGTGTCCCTCAATCCAAGAAGCACTGCACTATTCATTTTAAGAGCATGCATATGCTCATTGCTTGGTTGTGTGAAGCAAGCTTCACAAATCCTGTGTGGAAACAGGCCACAGCCTGGCTCTGAGAAGGCGCAGCTTCATGTGTTACTTGTTGCTTGTTTCTACTCAAAAAAGGGACACTTAGTCCTCAGGTGCTCAGCTGACTTACAATCATAGCACCTCATGGGCTCTTCTGCTTGCATAGGAAATTTGGGACGAGTACCAAGGGAATGGGGAGGTGACTGCCCAGCCTCCTTTTTCCCCAGGGGTAAAACGGTGATTCTGCTTTCCCACAACCCTGTACCCCTCTCCCAGTGGTTTATGTTTGATTGTAGCTTGTGCTTGCTCATAAGAGTCTGCACACCCATATAATTCAGCCCCTGCATTTACCTTTTTGTCTCACAAATACTGTTTTACATCATCACTGCACATATTCAGGAAGTGTTCCTGTGTAACCAGATCACACATCCCTTCGAAGCTTGTAATGCCTTTGCCCTGCAGCCACTTGTCTACCAAATCTCTCATTTCATTGCCATAAGCCACATTACTCAATCCACATCCCCTATTAAGACTTCTGAATTTAACCCTGTAGGTTTCAGGTGTAATCTGAAACTCTTTCAAAACCAGATCCTCAAATTTACCATAGTTTGAAGCATCATCAATAGGCATCTTACTGAATATGTCCAGACCTCTACCAGTCCATTTTGCTATCAATGTGGTCATCTTTTGATCTTCAGGGTTGGCATGCAGGCTGGCCAGTCTCCTGAAGGTGAGGAAATATTCGGCAATATCGCTGGATTCCTCATACTGTGGACACAGTTGCTCCCATTTAGGGCTTTTTGGGGAAGTGGAGACAGCAGGTGGAGAGTTTTGTCTCTTCAGCTCCCTTACAGCCAGTTCATGCCTCTGGGCCTCCATAGCTCTCTTGTGGGCAGCCTCTTCCCTGGCTTTTTCTGCCTCCACCCTTGCTGTCTCTGCCTCCATAGCTCTCTCGTGGGCAACCTCCTCCCTCTCCATTACTCTTTTATGTTCATTTTCTTTCTCTTTGCTTCCAGTCTAGCCAGCTCTAGTTTGTTAGCTGCTTCACTGGTACTCATTTTCTTGCTTTCTTCTTCTGGGCCACACCCCCTCTGCAGTTCACTAAAACTGGGATGCACTCAGCTCAGGGGATTCTTAGTTAACAGAGACTTTCACAGTTCCCAGTGTTCAGCCTTTCTGGGCAATTTGCACCCTGTGCAGTTTTAGCACCTTCAGATCTCCTTTCTTACTTAGTTTGCTTCCTTTTCTGTCCCTACTTTCCTTATCCAAAATAAGCAAACAGAAAATAACAAACCAGTAACCACTTGGTCTGTTCTCCAGCCACCACCCTCAAAACTCACTTAACATCACTACCTGGACCTCAAAGCAATCAGACATGCACAAATCCTGCCAACTACGCCACTGTGACAGGTTGGATCACAGAAACCCACTGGGAGCTGCCACCTGATGTGCCCAGATTACTTCTACCCCTGCTTTCCCTGCCAGCTCAGGACCCCAGCACCCTGTTTTGCTGAGCCAGACACTCCCGTCTGCTCCAGCACAGACCCAGGGTCTGAATTACTTGCCCCAAAGTGCAGGTTTACCTGAAAGCAGCTAACAGAAGTGTTCCTGTCTTTAACTCTCAGATGCCCAACTCCCAATGGGGTCTAAACCCAAATAAATCCCTTTTACTCTGTATAAAGCTCATACAGGGTAAACTCATAAATTGTTCGCCCTCTATAACACTGAGAGAGAGATAGGCACAGTTGTTTGCTCCCCCAGGTATTAATACATACTCTGACTTAATTCATAAGTAAAAAGTGATTTTATGAAAGACAGAAAGTAGGATTTAAGTGGATCCAAGCAGTAAAAGACAAAACAAAGAAAGTAGCCAAGCAAAATAAAACAAAATGTGCAAATCTATATCTAATCAAACTGAATACAGATAAGATCCTCACCAATTCCAGAATGCTCCCTTTTACAGATTAATCTCCTTTTAGCCTGGGTCCAGCAATCACTCACATCCCTTGCAGTCATTGTCCTTTGTTCCCATTTCTTTCAAGTATCTCGGGGAGAGGGAGGGAGGGCTCTCTCTTTAGACAGCTGAAGACAAAATGGAGGGCTCTTCCAAGGGTTTAAATAGACTTTTTCTTGTGGGTGGAGATCCACTCCTCACTCCTGTGTAAAGTCCAGCTCCAAGATGGAGTTTTGAAGTCACTTGGGCAAGTCACATGTCCATGCATGACTCACAGTTTTTACAGGGAGCATCCTTTGTTTACATGCTATCTTGAACTTCCTCAAATAGACTTCTTATGTGGATTGGAGCATTCCAAGATCCATTGTCCTTTAAGTGTTTCTTGATTAGGTACTTAATTTCAACATTCCTTTCCCCAGGAACTGACCAAATGCTCTACTACAGTTATTTGGAAATCAAACCAGTACACAGCCAACATTCATAACTTTGAATTCAAAAATGATACATGCATACGAATAGGATTAATGCATTCAGTGGATCATAACCTTTATGGAAATATGTTACATGGCATGTGTAGCATAAAACACATTCTAAGCATTATTTGAGTTATGTGAGTTACTGTCACAGCATCGTCAAGCTGTTGAGAGATTTTCAGAAAACAAACAGTGTAAGAACCCCATTGCTTGTTTTTAATTTATGCAATCCCTGGTTTTTAGCCCCATTACACCCTCTCCTCGACCACTGCTTTTTAATCATTCATTTACCTGAGTGACATCTTTTCCGCTCACTGTGTCTGCCTGTGACTCCCCTAAGCCATGATCACTTTCCACCACTAGGGAGATGAATGAGAGGCCGTCACACTCATCGTGGTGCCTAGCAAGGGTTTCGGGGTCGGATTCCAATGTATCCATCAACAGTTGATTCAAAGGGTCCTCCTTGGAACTGTCACTGAGGTAGCGCTTTCTCCACACAAGTCTAAAGGTGCTCGGGGTTAAAACAAAGTCCAAAGTTCTCGTGGGAGTGGTAAAGGAGTACACGTTTCCTGTCAGTAGCCTTTCCACAATTTCTAAAACACATGTCCTTGGTCAGAGATGGCCTCCTCTGCCCGGAGCTGGGACTTCTGGGGTAATAGTGCTGCTCTCTGATTGGCAGAGGGTGTTTGGAGGAGTTCTTAGAATGGTCACACGACCCACTTCCGAACAGGTCACCCTACCCCAGAACTCACTCTGATTGGTCAAATCTCCTCTCAGGGCAGTCTATCGGGGTGAACCCCATCCTGACTGGGAGAGGGAAGTAGGTGGAGTTCTTAGAGGGGTTACATGACCCACTTTCAGATGGGTCACTCTGCCCCAGAACTTGCCCTGATTGGTCAAATCTCCTCTCGGGGAGGTCCCCAGTGGCTGCAACCCTTCCTGATTGGTAGAGGATGGTCACATGACACACCTTTCTTCCGGTCATGTGGCCATCTTGACCCCGAAAGTAATACCCCCTGGAGAAAGACTTCTGGTGACAGGTGAGCAGGGTTTAAGGGGTCAAGGGGCAGAGTTTAAGGCATCAAGGAGTGGGGTTAGGGTTTGATTCATGGTAGGGCCTGAAGGGTATGGTTGTGTTTATTTTAAATAAAAAGTGGTTTACAGGGTGCTTATGCATAGGGAAGCATGCTGTGGCTCACCGGCCTAGCAACATGCTGGAGAAGGCCATGGGGAGGGGTGTGAGCTCGGCATGTGGACTGGAGCACTATGAGCATGTGATAAACAAACCCATATATGAGTTTGTTTAACTCTGATTGGTTAAAGGTTCATGTTATGTAAGTTGTTATATAACTTGTTATATAAGCACCATGTGCTATAAAGTAGCGAGGGGAGGGGCTCCTTGCTGGAGGGACTCTGCCTGATTCTTTGTACCAGGGGTCTCTCTGTGCACATGTTGAATAAAGCTTTATTGAATTGAATCGCATTGGATCGAAGTCCCATGATTTCTACCCAGCATCAGACTCACTGGGAACCACCAAAACCCAACAGTGTCTTGGCGCAGCGAGCAGGGTTTGAAATATCCTTCAGGATCACGACCTACAATCAAATTAGAGGGTGAGATTGTTCATTTTTTATTTGGTTGTGTGTCTCTGACCTCACTGGTGACTCTCATACCTTTTGTAGTAAGCAAGTCTAGGTGCTGGGGAATTCAGGGGGTTTGTTGCAGTCTTAAGGCATTGTACTTAGTGTGGGGGCTGGCCAAGCTATAAGTTCCTCTGACTAAGTGCTGTTGAAGTGGGAAATCATAGAGGCTGTAAGGACCAACAGTTAGTGTAGGGGCAGGTATAACCATAAGTACCTCTAGCTGATGTGTTGGCAGGCTCAGATCTCCTAACTAGAATTTGTTGCAGTCTTAAGGCATTGTACTTAGTGTGGGGGCTGGCTAAGCTGTAAGTTCCTCTGACTAAGTGCTGTTGAAGTGGGAAATCAAAGAGGCTGTAAGGACCAACAGTTAGTGTAGGGGCAGGTATAGCCATAAGTACCTCTAGCTGATGTGTTGGCAGGCCCAGATCTCCTAATTGGACACTGTAATTGTGCAGATCAAATAAATTGGAGAAAGGATTAATCTGCTGATTGAGCATTTCAGTCTGGTTTGTTTTATTGGAATAAATTGTTGTTAGTCTGTAAACAGAATTGTAGATATAATGATCCACAATATGAAGAGTATATGGTTAGTGCTTTTGTAACTATTGTAGTTGTAAGTTTATTAGCTTTCTTGTGGAGATATTTTGGCTGTATGGTTAAAATAAAGGATGACCACCCCCCATTACAGGCGGGCAACATTGATTTTGTGCATAAACCACAATATTTATCTGAGGAAGATGATGTCCTCAGTGTAGATGTAAGGTTGCTGGCTGTGAAATCTGTCCTGTCTCAGTATGACAAGGCATTGAAACAAGGATATCCAACACATGATGATTATCCAACTAAACATCCCTATTATATTGCTTGTTGGTGTACAAGGTTAAAAAACAGCAAAGAGAAGGATGAAATGGCTGGTATGTGTTTAATTGTTGATTATGAACAGCTGGTTAGAAAGAGTAATATGATAAAAGGAAGGGTAGAAGAGTTAGAAGCAGAGGTAGAAAAACTGCAAGGAGAAACAAAAAAGTATAAAGAAGCAGACTTGCAGGGAAAGAGATCTTGTCCCTCAGCACCTTTGGACCCTACATATGGAACATGGGGCTATCAGTCTAGTTTCATGGCTCCAGTGAGAGTGCATACTGTCCCTAATCCTAATCAAGGGGAAGGGAACCCTGCTATTGTTAGTCGTCTAGAGCATACTCCTATAAGCCCATCTGATTTGCGGAGCATGTTAAAAGAATTGCCATCTTTACAGCTTAATAACCCAAACCTACCCTTCTGGGGGAAGGTACAGGAGTGGATGGTAGGGAGGCTTATATGCTTTTGATGATCACATAGTGTTTTCAGCCTTGGACATTAGCAGTGGCTTTTGGTCTGTTCCTGTGCACCCTGACAGTCAATTTTGGTTTGCATTCACTGTTAAAAGGAAGCAATATATCTTTACTCGCCTAAACCAGGGTTTTCATTACTCACCTAGTTTGTTTCATAGAGTGTTAGCTGATGTGCTGGCAAAGCTGCCAGACATGACTTTTTGTGTTGTACAGTATGTTGATGATCTTGTCTCCTCACCAGATGGCCAAAGGCACATGAAAGACTTAGAAGTGATCCTGCAGCACTTGGCAGACAGTGGGGTAAAATGTAATGCTAAAAAGGCTCAGATCGCAAAGGAGGAAGTATCATACCTGGGGTATCTAAGATCCAAGGGGTACAAGTGTTTAACTGTTGACCTCATTGAGGCTATTAATGCATGCCCACAACCAACTACGGTCAGGGGAGTTAGGAAAGAGTTGGGGCTATTCAATTTCTGCCAAACTCAAATCCCAAGTTATTCAAGGATTGTCCAGCCCCTTAATAATCTCCTAAAGGGTGCTGGTGGACCACATAATGCAATTAAGTAGATATTTGAATGTGAACAGGCATTTACCACATTGAAACAGAGGCTAAGTACTGCCCCAGGGTTGGGACTTCCTAATCCATTAATGCCTTTTACATTGTACACGCATGTCAGTGAGGGACATATGGCAGCAGTGTTAACACAAAAACATGGAGATAAACAGCGCCCAGTAGCATACTACTCTTCTAAACTAGATGCTGTCGCTCAAGCAATGCCACTGTGCCTCCAGGCAGTGGAAGGAGCTTCTATGGCCCTAAATCAGGCCTTACCACTTATTGGTGCACAGGATGTAAATATTGTTGTGCCTCACGCTGTCCTTGCTATTTTATCAGGAAAGAAATCTTCGGCAGTCCATGTGGCAAGATGGACTCGATGGGAAATAAGCTTGCTAATGCCTTCAGTACATCTGCAACGAGCATCATCGCTAAACCCTGCCACCCTCATTCCTAGCCCAGATGAGGGACACCTGCATCATGGTTGCCTTAAGGTAGAGCCCATGGACCTTCCATTGGTAAAAGAAACTAAAATACCTGATGCTCCTTGCCTATACGTGGATGATTCTTCCTTCTATGTCAACGGCAAGCGACACACAGGATGGGCTGTTGGTACTCAAGATGGGCAGCTGGTGGCGCATGGCAGTTTACCTGGACCATCGGCCCAAGTAGCAGAACTACAAGCATTAATTGCAGCATGTGAAGCTGCGGAAGGTCATGCTATAAACATATATACTGATTCTAGATACGCGTTTGGGGTTGTACATGATTACGTTAACTTGTGGGTAAATCGAGGATTCCTGACAAGTACAGGATCCCCAATACAAAATGGGGGGATAGTGCAGAAACTTCATGCAACCATGCAGAAACCTACTGAAGTAGCAGTAATAAAAGTAAAGGCCCATACAAAAGGGACAGATCCTCATAGCAAGGGGAACCGAAGGGCAGATGAACTAGCTAAACAAGCAGCAGTGGAAAGTAAAGAGACCCAATTAATAGCTGCAACACAGCCTCTCATAAAAACCCCAAACTTTTTTGAATTACAGGACATTCATCACGCTGCACCGAGGGCAGAGAAGTGGTTATGGATGGATAATGGGGGCAAACTGTGTGATGATAACACTTGGAGAGGTCCAGAGAACACATTAGTGTTACCAAATGTGCTAATGGGAACTATGATACAAGTGTATCTCATGTTGGGACATGATGGAGCACGGAGGGTGATTCACCGTATGTCAAACACCTGGTGGCACCCTAAGCTTAATGCAAACGTGCATGATTATGTGAGAAGGTGTGTAACGTGTGCTCAATGTAATTCTGCTCCCACAGTGAAAGTGAGAATGCGACATCAGCCAAGACCCACACAGCCCTTCGAGCAGTTACCAATAGATTTCATTGGTCCCCTGCCAAGGTGCAGCGGGAAAGAATATGTTCTGGTGATCATGGATCACTTTACTAAATGGGTAGAAGCTTTCCCAGTGGCCAAGGCCACTGCAGCTGATGTAGCTAAAATATTAATGTAATTACCTGGGGAAGAGTCACTGGATCAGTTGTAAATGCCATCACTCAAATCTAATACTAGGGACTGGGTTAAAATTTGTTAGTAGCAGGAATGACAGTTTACTGTGGTAAAAGTGGAGTTCACGTCTGATCAAGTTAGATACTACCTTAACTCAGCAACAGTTGGTCAGGTCCTCACTGCTGTACTCAGCCATCTATTAAGAACTTCTAAAATGTATGAGCAAGCATTGGTCTAGGCATGTGGAAAAATTGTGTTATCTTCCTGGCATGGTAACATCCTGGTGTGCAACATGAAAGTTGCACCCCTGCTAGGAGACTCACTTGTGCCACAAGTGCCATGTTGGGTGACAGCTGTGGTTCTTGAGAACTGAACGTCTTCACCTTGAATGGTGGCAGGGGAGTGGTCCCTATCGATAACAGGGGTATGTTGAGATGGTCATTGCATCCTTGAAGGGATATTAATTCCTGAACTGGAGGCTCAGCCAGGGCACCCACTTCCTTTCGCATGTCACAGACACCTGTGTAACATAAGGGCCGGAGATAACTACATGGCTTTCCCACGGGACCAACGTTCCATCCTAGGAGGATGGGTTTTGTGTATGGGAAACCTGAAGTCAGGACAAGCCTTATCTCAAATGTTGGGACCTGACTTAATGATGCATGTAATGTAAGTTAATGGATGATATAGCAGTGAGGAAGGACTCCACTATTTGGTGTGAAAGTAAGTGGTTAACTTTGGCAGGCAAGCCTTGCTTAAATAACTAGTTTTTCCTATTGTTTTAAGCCTTTTAAAAGAAATATTGAAAGAAGTGGTAGGGCACTTACACTGATTCAGTGAATAAAAGGGTTTGCCATTGTAAAAACAAAAACAAATGAAAATGGATTTGGGTTGTGTTCTCGCAATGGCATAAGGACTTATTATTTTATTGTAAATATTACGTATTAGTTTATTTGTTCCTAAAATTATAGTTAAGTGTTAATAAAGCTAATTATTGCTCCTAATAAATTCAAGGAAGTGGTGTTAATGGGGTTTAAAAATTGTTCTTAGCCCCAAAACCAAATGGGGGAGCTGAAGGGTATGGTTGTGTTTATTTTAAATAAAATGTGGTTTACAGGGTGCTTATGCATAGGGAAGCATGCTGTGGCTCACCGGCCTAGCAACATGCTGGAGAAGGCCATGTGGAGGGGTGTGAGCTCGACATGTGGACTGGAGCACTATGAGCATGTGATAAACAAACCCATATATGAGTTTGTTTAACTCTGATTGGTTAAAGGTTCATGTTATGTAAGTTGTTATATAACTTGTTATATAAGCACCATGTGCTATAAAGTAGCGAGGGGAGGGGCTCCTTGCTGGAGGGACTCTGCCTGATTCTTTGTACCAGGGGTCTCTCTGTGCACATGTTGAATAAAGCTTTATTGAATTGAATCGCATTGGATCGAAGTCCCATGATTTCTACCCAGCATCAGACTCACTGGGAACCACCAAATCCCAACAGGCTCTTATACGACTCAGGTTTACTGTACTATACAGTTTTTATCTTGTTCACTTTAATCAGGTAGTTTTTGTGTGCTCAGGGAACATCTGCCTTGGTGTGTGTTGAGATTCTCCCTAGAGTTCTCAGCAACAGCTTTTGGGGGTTGCTTATTCATGCAAAGAGGAGATCTTGAACAAGATTCCACGGGTTCAATAGTTGTTTCTGCTTGGCACTGCTGAGTATCATCTACCTGCAATACAAACAAAAAAATTCTCATGCTTTAGTGGTATTGGAGAACCTTGTTAATTACCAGCAGGAAGTGAAAGATCCATTCCAAGCAACTGAATAATATGAATTAGCAGACACATGGTAAAAGCAAGACTCTTCAATGTTTACAGTTATCACGGTGAAAATACAACAGCGCTATGCAGAATGCTTTACAGTAACTACCTACTCCTCACCATGTTCAAGATTAGAATGGGCATTATCATCCATGCTTTACAAATCACAAGTCACGTAATTTAACAAGGTATAGGCAAAACTAAGGAGTAGTACACAGTAATTCCTTGTCTAATCTCTTCTTGCTCAATCACTGCAGAACTGTATTTGAGAGATGTAATTTAAGATTAATTACTGATATTTCATAATGAATTTGTAAATGTCCTATAGTTTATTCTCTAAATATGACAGCACTTGAAAAAGTTCTTTAGTCCCGAAGCATTTACATTGGCCTGCAGAGGATATCTTGTCCAGATGTATTGTGAAATATTCAGGAGAATGTCATGTCATTCTAAATGTTTAACATCATCTTCACAATATGGTTGTTGTGATGTTCAACACTAGCTTTGTAAAACTGTTGAAAATTTTCACAATATGTACACATTTGGGGTTCTCTCAAATTCCAGTCCCCAGGGCCGTCCTTAGGCATAGGCAGAATAGGCAGCCGCGTAGGGCCTCACTCTTCCTGGGGGCACCACTCTGCAGGCAGCCCAGGCAGTGTCCATTCCTATGTTTTTGTTCCAACACTACTGAATTCTCTAGAAATAAACTAAAAGGAAGTATACCCTGACATACTGAAAAACTGTACAGCTGTTTAGAAAGCTGGATGCTCTTTTTTCTGAGTGACCCACCATAACCCTGGGGGCATCTTGTCTTCCAGGTATGCTTTTCACCAAGTGAGGTGTGTTCCTGTAGCAATCATACAAGGGCCAAAGTGAAAACTGGGTTGGCTTAAAGTATGTTCCTTCTACTTACCTGCCCCAAAAGAGACATTTGGACAGGATCTGAGAATGACGTGTCCACAAAAGGAATTTCTGGAGGCACATTGTGAAATCCCACTTGGAGGACAGTACCAATACATGGCATCAGCACCCTGGCCACTGGGGAAGACTAGCTACAGGGTGAGTGTCTGCTGCCAGGATACAATTGATGAGATGAAGTTTTGGGTCTTTGTAAATCTTTACCGTAGTGGTAAATTTAGAGTCAAAGCCATGCCTATTTTAGCCTGGCTGAACAATGTCCTGCACTGGATTCAGAATATTCTGATTTTGAACTCTAGGGGGGTTGGAATCCTTTCTAGCAGCTGGCAAATTGTGAATGGATCTGTTTCTCTGGACAGGGCACAAACAGTCATGTTGTCTGTAAATGGACAGGGTTGTGTAACTTGAGACCTCAGCCTTGCTGTGATACTACCAGCCATTTAAACTGCTCGACACAGAAGGTAGGTCAAAACAAAGAGTCTTGTATAGGAATTGTAAACTCTTCACACACAAATGTTCATTTTGTCTTTGTGATGCTGAAGATTTAATTGTTTGAGAAGAAAAATATTTAGGTCTTCCATGTGAGCTTCTGCTTCATACTTTCCCCTCTGCTAGGCAAACATTCCCTTCATGAATACCTTTGGTGTTGGCAGTGACCAATGGATTACTATGCCGGCTTTGACAAGGAGGGTTCAGGCTTTCGTTGTCTCAGCTACTAATTTCACTGGTTCCCCAAACAGCCTTGCGCTTGTGAAAGTGGATGCACGGGATGGGTGATTTTTTTTCACGTTCATGAGTGTAAACAGTTTTCTTATAGCCAGAGAGTAAGAACGCTTTGCCACGAATCACATCAAGAAAGAGAAAAAGTTGCCATGAAAGAGTATCTTACACAACACTTCTAGGATTTGACAAGAATGTCATCCAGAGAACTCTCACACTCAAACTGAGGATCATACCCTAGAGACTATGGCCTACTTGCCTGCCACCAACTAGATTTTCCTTACTAAGTATAAGAAATGGTCACAGTTGGAGTTTTGAAATTTGCTGTAGTATCCTCACTCTTTTGGTCAATGGAATCTTTTGGAAGGAACCCCCTTCCAGAGGCCTGGCCATGTCTTTCTCTGGTAGGACTATTGCTGCACTTAGTTTCCCCAAACTTACAAGTTTTCCTTATATTTTTACAAAACATTTTAGTTTAATATCTAGATTTAATCGGAAATGAATGGAATTCTCTTGTGCCTCTGTTCTGGGCACACACTGTCTAAAGTGCTCTTTTATCCTTCAATGCTGAGCAAGCCTATGGAGAAGGGGAGGAGACTCCAAACTCCTTTCCCTGGTAAAGCCTGGGTCCTTGACCTGATAAATGGACAGGGAGAATTCTCACTCCATTGTGCCTAAAATTTAGGTCCTCTTCCCTACTTGAAAGAGGGTCCCTGGCTGAAAAGCAGAGATGAACAATTTACATTATCCTGCCACCTGAGACAGGGCTTCACAGAAGTAATACGTATCTCTGCACACCCAGATATATTCGGGGGTGAGGGGGAGGATGGGGAGAGGGGAGGCAGTGAGTCTGATACAGAGTACTCCAGGAGACCCATATATAGGAGAAAATCACAGCAAACACATCCTAAGAGTATGTCCAGACTACTCCCCCTATCGGCGGGTAGCAATCGATTTATCAGGGATTGATATATCGTGTCTCATCTAGATGCGATATATCGATCCCTGAACACGCTCCCCATCGACTCCAGAACTCCACCGGAGCTAGCGGCGGTAGCGGACTCCATGGGGGAGCCGTGGACATCAATCCCGCGCCGTGAGGACCCGAGGTAAATCGATCTAAGATACTTCGACTTCAGCCATGCTATTCATCAGCCCTAAGACTGGGAAGGCAAGAGAAAAGATTTAAAGCCTGATGTTTATACAACCAGCTCATTAATTGTACGTATTACTTCCTTACAAAGGGGACAATTCCTTTTGTCTTTTTGGGACCCAGAGCATATGAAGTTTCCAAATATCATTCCTGAGCAGACTATGTCGAGTTCTCAACCCTTGGAGAATCCTCATGCTCCTGATCAAGCCTTCTCACAATGGAGTCAGGGCTTCAAATGGGTGTGTTTATGTGCACATGCATGGCACTAGTGCGCTGGTCCAACAAAGCCCCGTCCCCTCACAGAGCAAGGGTTGGTGGCTTGTAGCAGCAAGACATAGGTTACCCTCTAAGACCCCTAAAAAGCTGCCTGCTGAACTACTTGGACTTAGCTTGATCTTGCAGGGCTTTTCTAGCAGTCAAAGGGAGTTACTGAGAGGTGCTGTGTTTGCGGATCCAGAGAACTTACTTGAGGAAAGGGAAAGAGGAGTAAGAAGTTGAAATGAAATCAGTATTGCAGAAAAATGAACAATAATTAATTAGAAAACAAAGTTGTTGGGAGAAACTGAACTGCCAACTTGTTCCGCTGGTGGACACACTTTCTGGTGGCCTGAAGTGAAGGATGGAGCTTACTCTTGGGGCCTTCAGCAACAACACTGGCCCACCTCCCAGTTCTACAGGTGAGAGGAATCACCTCTTTGTTACGAATGAGAAGAAAACCTGGGCCACAGAATAGACAAAACGTGCACATTTTATCACGTTTTGAGGTGTCCCGCTAAAGACCTCCTGTATCTTTGATAGCCAGAAGTTTATAAGATAACAGATTTAATCACATTTCCATGCTACTAATGGAGAAGTTATAGCAAATGTTATATTAGAATAGAGAATAGATATTAAAAAGGACACAATTTAATATTTTGGCTCCTAAAAGTTTAAGTAGAAAATGCCTTATTAACTGTCAGCAAAGGATATTGATATTGCTCTTATCCGCCATTGATAACAGAGACTGAAAATAACATGGCTTTGTTGGCTTCTGTATTGTACCATTTCAACTAAGATATAGGACAAATCATTTTAAATAGTTCATGACAGGTAAAATGGAAACTAAGTAACGTGCTACTGATTCATTCTCTCTTTTCATTACCTTGCTCAGTTGCTCATTTGCTTGAAGCAAGATGTTATCTTGTTCTTGCAGTTTCTTTTTCTCTGCCTTGATGTTTAACATTTCCTGTTTTAAACAAGTCAACTGAGCTGAATATAGATTTTGTAGATGGGCAATCTCAGCCTGCAAGTCTGACTGCACTCTCTCAAGTTGCTGGATCAAATCTTGATTTTTCCCCTCTGAATCTCGAAGCTCTGCTTGTTTCTTTTCTAATTGTATTTCCTGAGACAAACTCTTATCTATAGTAATAAAAACAATTAAGTACTTAATTTGTGAAAGCAAACTACGTCAAATATGCAATATTAGCTTTTATGGGTAACACTATAAAATGGCAATATTGACAATTTTCAATTTTTCACCTAGCAATACATTTTCTTAGTATTTCAGAATATACTTACTTATGTGTTGTAAAGCTGCCTTTATTCCCAAACCATGACATTGTATAGCTGAGACAATTTGAGCATTGCCAGAATTCAGTTTTGCAGAAAGAACATACTGCTAGTCAAATCGCTCCGTGCTTCACAATTGTAACGGTTTCTACAGCCCATCTTCACTGAGATCTCATTGCTTGTACTCTGAAACTCATGGTTGACAGGTAACAGTACCAATGGCTAGATCCAGAATTTTGGTGCCCTATTTGTCCGTTTTCCTCTCTTCAAAATCCAGAATATATAAAAATGATCAAGGTGTTTGATGAACTGATGTATGGAGTAAAATTAAGAGACACGGACCATACAAGAGATTTCCTGTATTGCAAAGAGAATTCTATTGAATAACACCAACTTACCATATAAAACAAGACTACGCATTCCCTTCCTACAGGACAAGGAAAATTCAGTGTCTCCAAGACCCAGAGCTTGGCGAGAAACAGGAGCAGAGAGAGGGGAAGGGAAACGATAGCAATCAACAGTTATTTGAAATATGTCAACACCTAGGATGGAGAAGGATTAGTTAGGGTGGTGATTCAAAGGGGGGTGTAGCGGGCCGGTTGGCCGCTCTAGCCCTGAAGGGGTTGGAACAGCCCTGCAGAGGGCTGTGGCTGGGGAAAGCAGCAAGCCTGGGCTGATTGGGGAGGCAGCTACTGCTGGGCCACGTCCCAATCAGGCCACAGCTGGCAGGCACTTAGTCTCCCTCTAGCTCTGAAGGGAGAGGTACTTAGCTGCTGGGGAAGCTAAGGGCACTAGAGTGAAGCAGGGCTAGGGAAAGGCCAGAGGAGCTGAGGAGCTCCAGACTGGCAACTCCTCAGGCTGCAGGGCCTTGTCCAAGGCCCACAGAGGTACTGAGTTGCAGGGAAAGGCAGCAGGTCCAAATCCCCTGGCCAGTGATGAGTGGCCATTACGGACTGCAGTCAGCCCCAGTGAAAGGGGGCTAGATGGTGACTGGAAGTAGCCACTGAGGGAAGGTGGAGAATAGGGGTGGGGATTCCCCAGGGTTGGGAGACCCAGAGAGTGGGCTACTGCTGGGGGCAAGACTCTGACGGGGGAGGGTACCGGGGTCTGGGAGGGACATGGGGGCCAGTGAGGAGAGGGATAGTGACCAGGAGAGAACGCTCCGGCTAGAAATGAGCTCAGTCCCTGGATGACCAGAAGAAGCCCCGCAGGGGTGAGAGGATAATCAGAGACTTGTTAAAGAGGAAGAACTGTCCGGGAGTTAAGGGTGACAGCCTAGGACTCTGGGCACCCACATTCAGTTATGTTTCAGTTAGGAAAAGTTTTTGTCGGTTGCAGTGCAGAGCTACAGCACAAGCATCTTCTGACTTATTCTTTGTTCATAATTATTCCCTCCAGAAAATGGAGATAATGCTTCCATTTGACACCTTAAGAACCACAGATAGAAGATAGCGAAAGCAAGAAAATAGACTTAGAAAGCATTACATTTTATTAGCTAGCCGAAAGTGCTGCCACTTGCCAAGAATAAGATCAAAACACAAAGCACTTATTTGGATGTCCTCATGGATTGGAATGTGCAAACTATTGATTAAAATGGGAGCAGGACTGGGTCCATACATTTAATTTTGAAATCTCATTAAGTAAGGTTAGACTTCCACAGGGATAAGAGGGAGCAGTCTCCTTCTTTACAATGGCTATTTAGCAGTATTACCTGTTCTCCTAAACCTCAGCCTGCAAAATGCATTTTCTCAAGGGAAAAGTCAAATTAGAGCTCGGCAGGTAACACTTCATCACGTTTAAGCTTGATGGAGTCCACATACAAGCTAAAGGATAATAGTTTGAGGTATATTTGTTTGCTTGGGATTTTAAAACACAGGAGCACATTGTAGTATTTAATTTGCTGACCACATAGTTCTGTTTGGGACATATTTATTCCTCATTTTAAATTGCTTTAAAACCATATAATTTTATGAGTTAGTACTATATATTTGTATGAAGAAGTTCTCTCTCAGTTTGGAAAGAGAATTGTGTGTATTAGCTGAAAGTTAATTTAACTATTCACACAGTGAGAACTTTTTTTTCTTGGATATTCTTCAAATCACCATTGATAATGAAGTTTACGGATCCTCCACACTGAAGTAATAGTTAGTAACGGGATTTAAATAGGTAGAAATGTGTAACTCACTTTTCATCTCTTCCGCATAATTCTGCGTCTCCTTCAGAAAGTGTCTTACTGTTTTCAGTTCTTCTTCCAGAAGATGGATTTTTTCTGACTTTTGAGTAGACTGGAAGGAAAGAAGGCTTTTTTCCTTCATTTCCTACAACAAAACATTAGTTACAAAACAGTTGATTAAGTCAATAAACTGAGAGTAGTGTCACTCTCATCACTCTCCTGCACATCACTGCAAAGGTGAGATCTACCAGTATTGATTAGAGCCTAG
This sequence comes from Gopherus flavomarginatus, assembly GCF_025201925.1. Taxonomy (NCBI): domain Eukaryota; kingdom Metazoa; phylum Chordata; order Testudines; family Testudinidae; genus Gopherus; species Gopherus flavomarginatus. Next base: position 48,062,911 of record NC_066620.1, read on the forward strand.
TGTAGGACAGGTTGAGTATTTAAAAATAGCCTGGACATTACTCAAAAATCACTCTGCTTTTACTACAGAATAAGTCAGCCTCAAACAACTAGAGCAGGAGCTGTTCAGCCAGCTTCAGTACAAGACTAATTTAGAGAGAAAAGTCTTAGACATGCCAGAGGCAGCAAATTATATTCTCCACTAGGCTCTGAAATTCATTAGTTAAAAAACTGAAAACACGGAAGTTAAAAATGTATTTAAATACAATTGAGGCAAAAAAAACTTTAAAAAATGGGTCTAGGCTAGTTAGAGCTCATTCTGTTTACATGAGCATAGAGAAAGCAGGGAACTATACTTGTCTTGATTCTCCACCACTTTGGTCCTTGTGTCGTACAAAGGAGGTATACAGTGCCAGCAAATGCACTCTGCATTCACTTTGCACATACATAAATGACTATGTGCAGCTGAGCTGCTGCATTTTAAAGGGCTTTTTAATTATTGCCCCCATCTGTTTGTTTAGGTACCTTTGAAAAACGCCAAACATCCGGCCCACATGCTCAGGGTTTAGCAGATCACTATATTTGGGGTCGGGAAGGAATTTTCCTCCAGGGCAGATTGGCAGAGGCCCTGGAGGCGCTTTGCCTTCCTCTGCATCATGGGGCATGGGTCACTTGCTGGAGGATTCTCTGCACCTTGAAGTCCTTAAACCACAATATGAGGCCTTCAATGGCCCAGACATAGGTTGGGGGTTTGTTACAGGAGTGGGTGGGTGAGATTCTGTGGCCTGCATTGTGCAGGAGGTCAGACTAGATGATCAAAATGGTCCCTTCTGACCTTAAAGTCTATGAGTCTATGATGTGGTATACTACCCATCTGAGTCCCATGAAGACTCTGGAAAGTTGAGCCTTGGTTTCTAAACACATGCATGAGTTAGGAACACGAATTGCACTCTTGGCAGTCCTCAGAGGGCAGACAATCCTTTTGGGATGTCTCCCAGCTGGCACAGATCACAGCAGTACTTAGGTGGCTCGGGATATGGAACCAGGGAGCTGCAACCAGTTCTCTGTTGCCTGCCCCTAGCAGATCTTGACACAGGATAGAATCCAGCCCACAAAAACTGAGAGTCAGTGAAGTTAAGTGACTTGCCCATAGCCACAGAGGGGAGTCAGTATCAAAACACAGGAGAACTTTCCAGTTCTAGCTCCTGTTCTCAGACCACCCATCTGTCCGTGTGGATCAGTCAAATATATGAAGTTGCTCTTGTTCGCAAGATAGCATTAGATGTAAAGTATTATTAGTCAAGTAATACCTGGGGGTTCGGGATAGTACATTTTCTAAGCATCTTTTTTTCCAAATAAGTTAAGAAAAGTTAAAATACCCCATACAACTATGTCCTACCTGGGAACTGAAATAAAAGTTATTTCTAAGAAACTAACTCCTTCCACCCAACTCCTGCATTGCTGGGTAACAGATGGCATGGCACTGGTGGGACTCTATTGGAAGCAAGCCATCATTTATTCATCTACTTACTACAAGCAGATGGGCACCAGTGCACAGAAGCCAAATTCAAGAAAACGGAGGGTCTGGATGGAAAACAAATTTAAACCTTGCTAGCACAGCAGGTCTGTATTTTCATCTATTTAAACAAGTCACCCAAAGAACATAACTAAAACCGTTGATGCTTCTAGTTATTTTCCTTTTGTCTCACAATCTCCTAGTCCAAAATATCCAACTGCTGTACCGAAACAAACACATTGTGACAAAGTTCCTCCTCTACCTTGGTGGGTCCTGCGCTTATTGGCAGATTTGCTCACCTCAGTGATCTCCCCCACAGTCTGGATCAGCCCCTCCTGTGTCTGATCAGGAGTAGGGAGCACAGTTGGAAGAATTCCTCTGGGCGGTGTCCACTGACTCCCTTGGTGCCTTCGAGGAGCAGTGTACACTGTCCGGGGTTCTCTGCTCGGTGTCCCATCAGGTTCTCTCTGTTTGACTCTTTGACAGCACTTCTGTCTCTGTTATTGCATTAGCTGTCCCCTGAAACAACTTGGTTTCCAGGCCTTGTTGATCCCCCCTTACGACTGGGGGGGATCTTTAAGCAGTGGGCTCGCCCGCTTCCTGGATCCCAATAGGATCACTCTCCTGTAGCCCTCTGGCCCGACCCTGTCACAAGACCTATAGCTGTGATACAAGATAAGGCACTTTTTGCCATTGATTCTATGTGGACTGAGCCCAGGCAAAAAATTGGTTGTATGGTCAGGGTTTAAAACAATGATTTTGCACCAGCATACTACAGATTGGGTTACAGTTCATATGGAATTATTTGTCTAATCTAATTCTGTAGTATGGTTCAAGAGACTCTTTCTTTAGTCCTAAAAAATAAAATACATGACATATCTGTTTGAGTTCATTTGGAACTTCTACAATCATTAGCTGCTTCCTAAGTATAAATGTGTGTTGCCTAGTTCTAAGATTTCATGGAGGAATGGGTACTTTTTTGGTCACACAATCAATTTAAAGTAAGAGAAAATCCCCCAAATAATTTCTACATTTTTACTTTTTCAAGCACTATAGACCAGCATTATCAACAAAATTCTAACTAGGAAGCCAGATCCTGATCTGGCATATATCAGCATAGCTCCGTTGAAATCAGTAAAGTTATTCTAATTTACACAAAAAGGATCTGACTGTAAATTTTGATTTTTAGAAAACCTTGATTGTAGATTCAAAGATTTTTCCTTTAATTTGGAGTTAGAAGGAAAATGAAAGGAAAGAGAACTCAGAATAGTCATAGAAGCAACATCAGCCATTGGGTTTTTTTAAGTTCTTCAGTTGTGCCAATTGCTGTTGTATCTAAATGCTTTCCAGAGTTAAGAATAATTAAGTATCAGAGGGGTAGCCGTGTTAGTCTGGATCTGTAAAAGCAGCAAAGAATCCTGTGGCACCTTATAGACTAACAGACGTTTTGGAGCATGAGCTTTCGTGGGTGAATACCCACTTCCTCAGATGCATGTAATGGAAATATCCAGGGGCAGGTATATATATGCTAGCAAGCAAGCTAGAGATAACGAGGTCAGTTCAATCAGGGAGGATGAGGCCCTGTTCTAGCAGTTGAGGTGTGAAAACCAAGAGAGGAGAAACTGGTTCTGTAATTGGCAAGCCATTCACAGTCTTTGTTCAGTCCTGAGCTGATGGTGTCAAATTTGCAGATGAACTGAAGCTCAGCAGTTTCTCTTTGAAGTCTGGTCCTGAAGTTTTTTTGCTGCAGGATGGCCACCTTAAGGTCTGCTATAATGTGGCCAGGGAGGTTGAAGTGCTCTCCTACAAGTTTTTGTATATTGCCATTCCTAATGTCTGATTTGTGTCCGTTTATCCTTTTCCGTAGAGACTGTCCAGTTTGGCCGATGTACATAGCAGAGGGGCATTGCTGGCATATGATGGCGTATATTACATTGGTGGATGTGCAGGTGAATGAACCAGTGATGGTGTGGCTGATCTGGTTAGGTCCTGTGATGGTGTCGCTGGTGTAGATATGTGGGCAGAGTTGGCATCGACGTTTGTTGCATGGATTGGTTCCTGAGCTAGAGTTATTACGGTGCGGTGTGCAGTTACTGGTGAGAATATGTTTCAGGTTGGCAGGTTGTCTGTGAGCAAGGACTGGCCTGCCACCCAAGGCCTGTGAAAGTGTGAGATCATTGTCCAGGATGGGTTGTAGATCCCTGATGATGCGTTGGAGGGGTTTTAGCTGGGGGCTGTATGTGATGGCCTGTTGGTTTCTTTCTTGGGTTTGTCTTGCAGTAGGAGGCTTCTGGGTACAAGTCTGGCTCTGTTGATCTGTTTCCTTATTTCCTCGTGCGGGTATTGTAGTTTTGAGAATGCTTGGTGGAGATTTTGTAGGTGTTGGTCTCTGTCTGAGGGGTTAGAGCAGATGCGGTTGTACCTCAGTGCTTGGCTGTAGACAATGGATCGTGTGATGTGCCCGGGATGGAAGCTGGAGGCATGAAGGTAGGCATAGCAGTCGGTGGCTTTTCGACTAGTGAAGAACTAGAAGGATGAGTTCAGCTCTTTCCTCTTCCCTTGTCTTCAACTGTCTTGTAAAGCAGCAGATTCTTCTCTACCTCTGACATTATTTCCATGGCCTCTGAGAGAAGTTCTGACCTTTAGTTACTCACTTATGTTGAAAGGTATACAAACATTCATACTTCAGAGCACAAGCCAACCTCTAACAGGAGATAGGAAGAAATTTCCCTTGTGGGTCCGTTATTCCATAACTGCCCTCTACAGGTTTCTTGAACCTTCCTCTGAAGCAACTGCTACTGGCCACCGTCAGATGACATACAGGAGACTCAATGGACCACTGGTTTGAACCCATCTGTCCATTCCTATGGTTTTGTTCCAACACTACTGAATTCTGTAGAAATAAACTAAAAGGAAGTATACCCTGACATATTGAAAAACTGTACAGCACAAGGTGTGCTGTTTAGAAAGCTGGATGCTCTTTTTTCTGAGTGACCCACCATAACCCTGGGGGCATCTTGTCTTCCAGGTATGCTTTTCACCAAGTGAGGTGTGTTCCTGTAGCAATCATACAAGGGCCAAAGTGAAACCTGGGTTGGCTTAAAGTATGTTCCTGCTACTTACCTGCCCCAAAAGAGACATTTGGACAGGATCTGAGAATGACGTGTCCACAAAAGGAATTTCTGGAGGCACATTGTGAAATCCCACTTGGAGGACAGTACCAATACATGGCATCAGCACCCTGGCCACTGGGGAAGACTAGCTACAGGGTGAGTGTCTGCTGCCAGGATACAATTGATGAGATGAAGTTTTGGGTCTTTGTAAATCTTTACCGTAGTGGTAAATTTAGAGTCAAAGCCATGCCTATTTTAGCCTGGTTGAACAATGTCCTGCACTGGATTCAGAATATTCTGATTTTGAACTCTAGGGGGGTTGGAATCCTTTCTAGCAGCTGGCAAATTGTGAATGGATCTGTTTCTCTGGACAGGGCACAAACAGTCATGTTGTCTGTAAATGGACAGGGTTGTGTAACTTGAGACCTCAGCCTTGCTGTGATACTACCAGCCATTTAAACTGCTCGACACAGAAGGTAGGTCAAAACAAAGAGTCTTGTATAGGAATTGTAAACTCTTCACACACAAATGTTCATTTTGTCTTTGTGATGCTGAAGATTTAATTGTTTGAGAAGAAAAATATTTAGGTCTTCCATGTGAGCTTCTGCTTCATACTTTCCCCTCTGCTAGGCAAACATTCCCTTCATGAATACCTTTGGTGTTGGCAGTGACCAATGGATTACTATGCCGGCTTTGACAAGGAGGGTTCAGGCTTTCGTTGTCTCAGCTACTAATTTCACTGGTTCCCCAAACAGCCTTGCGCTTGTGAAAGTGGATGCACGGGATGGGTGATTTTTTTTCACGTTCATGAGTGTAAACAGTTTCCTCATAGCCAGAGAGTAAGAACGCTTTGCCACGAATCACATCAAGAAAGAGAAAAAGTTGCCATGAAAGAGTATCTTACACAACACTTCTAGGATTTGACAAGAATGTCATCCAGAGAACTCTCACACTCAAACTGAGGATCATACCCTAGAGACTATGGCCTACTTGCCTGCCACCAACTAGATTTTCCTTACTAAGTATAAGAAATGGTCACAGTTGGAGTTTTGAAATTTTCTGTAGTATCCTCACTCTTTTGGTCAATGGAATCTTTTGGAAGGAACCCCCTTCCAGAGGCCTGGCCATGTCTTTCTCTGGTAGGACTACTGCTGCACTTAGGTTCCCCAAACTTACAAGTTTTCCTTATATTTTTACAAAACATTTTAGTTTAATATCTAGATTTAATCGGAAATGAATGGAATTCTCTTGTGCCTCTGTTCTGGGCACACACTGTCTAAAGTGCTCTTTAATCCTTCAATGCTGAGCAAGCCTATGGAGAAGGGGAGGAGACTCCAAACTCCTTTCCCTGGTAAAGCCTGGGTCCTTGACCTGATAAATGGACAGGGAGAATTCTCACTCCATTGTGCCTAAAATTTAGGTCCTCTTCCCTACTTGAAAGAGGGTCCCTGGCTGAAAAGCAGAGATGAACAATTTACATTATCCTGCCACCTGAGACAGGGCTTCACAGAAGTAATACGTGTCTCTGCACACCCAGATATATTCGGGGGTGGGGGGGAGGATGGGCAGAGGGGAGGCAGTGAGTCTGATACAGAGCACTCCAGGAGACCCATATATAGGAGAAAATCACAGCAAACACATCCTAAGAGTATGTCCAGACTACTCCCCCTATCAGCGGGTAGCGATCGATTTATCGGGGATTGATATATCGTGTCTCATCTAGATGCGATATATCGATCCCTGAACGCGCTCCCCATCGACTCCGGAACTCCACCGGAGCTAGCGGCGGTAGCGGACTCCATGGGGGAGCCGTGGACATCAATCCCGCGCCGTGAGGACCCGAGGTAAATCGATCTAAGATACTTCGACTTCAGCCATGCTATTCATCAGCCCTAAGACTGGGAAGGCAAGAGAAAAGATTTAAAGCCTGATGTTTATACAACCAGCTCATTAATTGTACGTATTACTTCCTTACAAAGGGGACAATTCCCTTTGTCTTTTTGGGACCCAGAGCATATGGAGTTTCCAAATATCATTCCTGAGCAGACTATGTCGGGTTCTCAACCCTTGGAGAATCCTCATGCTCCTGATCAAGCCTTCTCACAATGGAGTCAGGGCTTCAAATGGGTGTGTTTATGTGCACATGCATGGCACTAGTGCGCTGGGCCAACAAAGCCCCGTCCCCTCACAGAGCAAGGGTTGGTGGCTTGTAGCAGCAAGACATAGGTTACCCTCTAAGACCCCTAAAAAGCTGCCTGCTGAACTACTTGGACTTAGCTTGATCTTGCAGGGCTTTTCTAGCAGTCAAAGGGAGTTACTGAGAGGTGCTGTGTTTGCGGATCCAGAGAACTTACTTGAGGAAAGGGAAAGAGGAGTAAGAAATTGAAATGAAATCAGTATTGCAGAAAAATGAACAATAATTAATTAGAAAACAAAGTTGTTGGGAGAAACTGAACTGCCAACTTGTTCCGCTGGTGGACACACTCTCTGGTGGCCTGAAGTGAAGGATGGAGCTTACTCTTGGGGCCTTCAGCAACAACACTGGCCCACCTCCCAGTTCTACAGGTGAGAGGAATCACCTCTTTGTTACGAATGAGAAGAAAACCTGGGCCACAGAATAGACAAAACGTGCACATTTTATCACGTTTTGAGGTGTCCCGCTAAAGACCTCCTGTATCTTTGATAGCCAGAAGTTTATAAGATAACAGATTTAATCACATTTCCATGCTACTAATGGAGAAGTTATAGCAAATGTTATATTAGAATAGAGAATAGATATTAAAAAGGACACAATTTAATATTTTGGCTCCTAAAAGTTTAAGTAGAAAATGCCTTATTAACTGTCAGCAAAGGATATTGATATTGCTCTTATCCGCCATTGATAACAGAGACTGAAAATAACATGGCTTTGTTGGCTTCTGTATTGTACCATTTCAACTAAGATATAGGACAAATCATTTTAAATAGTTCATGACAGGTAAAATGGAAACTAAGTAACGTGCTACTGATTCATTCTCTCTTTTCATTACCTTGCTCAGTTGCTCATTTGCTTGAAGCAAGATGTTATCTTGTTCTTGCAGTTTCTTTTTCTCTGCCTTGATGTTTAACATTTCCTGTTTTAAACAAGTCAACTGAGCTGAATATAGATTTTGTAGATGGGCAATCTCAGCCTGCAAGTCTGACTGCACTCTCTCAAGTTGCTGGATCAAATCTTGATTTTTCCCCTCTAAATCTCGAAGCTCTGCTTGTTTCTTTTCTAATTGTATTTCCTGAGACAAACTCTTATCTATAGTAATAAAAACAATTAAGTACTTAATTTGTGAAAGCAAACTACGTCAAATATGCAATATTAGCTTTTATGGGTAACACTATAAAATGGCAATATTGACAATTTTCAATTTTTCACCTAGCAATACATTTTCTTAGTATTTCAGAATATAATTACTTATGTGTTGTAAAGCTGCCTTTATTCCCAAACCATGACATTGTATAGCTGAGACAATTTGAGCATTGCCAGAATTCAGTTTTGCAGAAAGAACATACTACTAGTCAAATCGCTCCGTGCTTCACAATTGTAACTGTTTCTACAGCCCATCTTCACTGAGATCTCATTGCTTGTACTCTGAAACTCATGGTTGACAGGTAACAGTACCAATGGCTAGATCCAGAATTTTGGTGCCCTATTTGTCCGTTTTCCTCTCTTCAAAATCCAGAATATATAAAAATGATCAAGGTGTTTGATGAACTGATGTATGGAGTAAAATTAAGAGACACGGACCATACAAGAGATTTCCTGTATTGCAAAGAGAATTCTATTGAATAACACCAACTTACCATGTAAAACAAGACTACGCATTCCCTTCCTACAGGACAAGGAAAATTCAGTGTCTCCAAGACCCAGAACTTGGCGAGAAACAGGAGCAGAGAGAGGGGAAGGGAAACGATAGCAATCAACAGTTATTTGAAATATGTCAAACACCTAGGATGGAGAAGGATTAGTTAGGGTGGTGATTCAAAGGGGGGTGTAGCGGGCCGGTTGGCCGCTCTAGCCCTGAAGGGGTTGGAACAGCCCTGCAGAGGGCTGTGGCTGGGAAAGCAGCAAGCCTGGGCTGATTGGGGAGGCAGCTACTGCTGGGCCACGTCCCAATCAGGCCACAGCTGGCAGGCACTTAGTCTCCCTCTAGCTCTGAAGGGAGAGGTACTTAGCTGCTGGGGAAGCTAAGGGCACTAGAGTGAAGCAGGGCTAGGGAAAGGCCAGAGGAGCTGAGGAGCTCCAGACTGGCAACTCCTCAGGCTGCAGGGCCTTGTCCAAGGCCCACAGAGGTACTGAGTTGCAGGGAAAGGCAGCAGGTCCAAATCCCCTGGCCAGTGATGAGTGGCCATTACGGACTGCAGTCAGCCCCAGTGAAAGGGGGCTAGATGGTGACTGGAAGTAGCCACTGAGGGAAGGTGGAGAATAGGGGTGGGGATTCCCCAGGGTTGGGAGACCCAGAGAGTGGGCTACTGCTGGGGGCAAGACTCTGACGGGGGAGGGTACCGGGGTCTGGGAGGGACATGGGGGCCAGTGAGGAGAGGGATAGTGACCAGGAGAGAACGCTCCGGCTAGAAATGAGCTCAGTCCCTGGATGACCAGAAGAAGCCCCGCAGGGTGAGAGGATAATCAGAGACTTGTTAAAGAGGAAGAACTGTCCGGGAGTTAAGGGTGACAGCCTAGGACTCTGGGCACCCACATTCAGTTATTTTTCAGTTAGGAAAAGTTTTTGTCGGTTGCAGTGCAGAGCTACAGCACAAGCATCTTCTGACTTATTCTTTGTTCATAATTATTCCCTCCAGAAAATGGAGATAATGCTTCCATTTGACACCTTAAGAACCACAGATAGAAGATAGCGAAAGCAAGAAAATAGACTTAGAAAGCATTACATTTTATTAGCTAGCCGAAAGTGCTGCCACTTGCCAAGAATAAGATCAAAACACAAAGCACTTATTTGGATGTCCTCATGGATTGGAATGTGCAAACTATTGATTAAAATGGGAGCAGGACTGGGTCCATACATTTAATTTTGAAATCTCATTAAGTAAGGTTAGACTTCCACAGGGATAAGAGGGAGCAGTCTCCTTCTTTACAATGGCTATTTAGCAGTATTACCTGTTTCTCCTAAACCTCAGCCTGCAAAATGCATTTTCTCAAGGGAAAAGTCAAATTAGAGCTCGGCAGGTAACACTTCATCACGTTTAAGCTTGATGGAGTCCACATACAAGCTAAAGGATAATAGTTTGAGGTATATTTGTTTGCTTGGGATTTTAAAACACAGGAGCACATTGTAGTATTTAATTTGCTGACCACATAGTTCTGTTTGGGACATATTTATTCCTCATTTTAAATTGCTTTAAAACCATATAATTTTATGAGTTAGTACTATATATTTGTATGAAGAAGTTCTCTCTCAGTTTGGAAAGAGAATTGTGTGTATTAGCTGAAAGTTAATTTAACTATTCACACAGTGAGAACTTTTTTTTCTTGGATATTCTTCAAATCACCATTGATAATGAAGTTTACGGATCCTCCACACTGAAGTAATAGTTAGTAACGGGATTTAAATAGGTAGAAATGTGTAACTCACTTTTCATCTCTTCCGCATAATTCTGCGTCTCCTTCAGAAAGTGTCTGACTGTTTTCAGTTCTTCTTCCAGAAGATGGATTTTTTCTGACTTTTGAGCAGACTGGAAGGAAAGAAGGCTTTTTTTCCTTCATTTCCTACAACAAAACATTAGTTACAAAACAGTTGATTAAGTCAATAAACTGAGAGTAGTGTCACTCTCATCACTCTCCTGCACGTCACTGCAAAGGTGAGATCTACCAGTATTGATTAGAGCCTAGTGTAGGACAGGTTGAGTATTTAAAAAATAGCCTGGACATTACTCAAAAATCACTCTGCTTTACTACAGAATAAGTCAGCCTCAAACAACTAGAGCAGGAGCTGTTCAGCCAGCTTCAGTACAAGACTAATTTAGAGGGAAAAGTCTTAGACATGCCAGAGGCAGCAAATTATATTCTCCACTAGGCTCTGAAATTCATTAGTTAAAAAACTGAAAACACGGAAGTTAAAAATGTATTTAAATACAATTGAGGCAAAAAAAAAAACACTTTAAAAATGGGTCTAGGCTAGTTAGAGCTCATTCTGTTTACATGAGCATAGAGAAAGCAGGGAACTATACTTGTCTTGATTCTCCACCACTTTGGTCCTTGTGTCGTACAAAGGAGGTATACAGTGCCAGCAAATGCACTCTGCATTCACTTTGCACATACATAAATGACTATGTGCAGCTGAGCTGCTGCATTTTAAAGGGCTTTTTAATTATTGCCCCCATGTGTTTGTTTAGGTACCTTTGAAAAACACCAAACATCCGGCCCACATGCTCAGGGTTTAGCAGATCACTATATTTGGGGTCGGGAAGGAATTTTCCTCCAGGGCAGATTGGCAGAGGCCCTGGAGGCGCTTTGCCTTCCTCTGCATCATGGGGCATGGGTCACTTGCTGGAGGATTCTCTGCACCTTGAAGTCCTTAACCACAATATGAGGCCTTCAATGGCCCAGACATAGGTTGGGGGGTTTGTTACAGGAGTGGGTGGGTGAGATTCTGTGGCCTGCATTGTGCAGGAGGTCAGACTAGATGATCAAATGGTCCTTCTGACCTTAAAGTCTATGAGTCTATGATGTGGTATACTACCCATCTGAGTCCCATGAAGACTCTGGAAAGTTGAGCCTTGGTTTCTAAACACATGCATGAGTTAGGAACACAAATTGCACTCTTGGCAGTCCTCAGAGGGCAGACAATCCTTTTGGGATGTCTCCCAGCTGGCACAGATCACAGCAGTACTTAGGTGGCTCGGGATAATGGAACCAGGGAGCTGCAACCAGTTCTCTGTTGCCTGCCCCTAGCAGATCTTGACACAGGATAGAATCCAGCCCACAAAAACTGAGAGTCAGTGAAGTTAAGTGACTTGCCCATAGCCACAGAGGGGAGTCAGTATCAGAACACAGGAGAACTTTCCAGTTCTAGCTCCTGTTCTCAGACCACCCATCTGTCCGTGTGGATCAGTCAAATATATGAAGTTGCTCTTGTTCGCAAGATAGCATTAGATGTAAAGTATTATTAGTCAAGTAATACCTGGGGGTTCGGGATAGTACATTTTCTAAGCATCTTTTTTTCCAAATAAGTTAAGAAAAGTTAAAATACCCCCATACAACTATGTCCTACCTGGGAACTGAAATAAAAGTTATTTCTAAGAAACTAACTCCTTCCACCCAACTCCTGCATTGCTGGGTAACAGATGGCATGGCACTGGTGGGACTCTATTGGAAGCAAGCCATCATTTATTCAATCTACTTACTACAAGCAGATGGGCACCAGTGCACAGAAGCCAAATTCAAGAAAACGGAGGGTCTGGATGGAAAACAAATTTAAACCTTGCTAGCACAGCAGGTCTGTATTTTCATCTATTTAAACAAGTCACCCAAAGAACATAACTAAAAACCGTTGATGCTTCTAGTTATTTTCCTTTTGTTTCACAATCTCCTAGTCCAAAATATCCAACTGCTGTACCGAAACAAACACACTGTGACAAAGATCTTCCTCTAACTTGGTGGGTCCTACGCTTATTGGCAGATTTGCTCACCTCAGTGATCTCCCCCACAGTCTGGATCAGCCCCTCCTGTGTCTGATCAGGAGTTGGGAGGTTTGGGGGGAACCAGGGCCTATCCTCTACTCCGGTTCCAGCCCAGGGCCCTATGGATTTGCAGCCATCTATAGTGCTTCTTGTATCAGCTGTATGACAGCTACATCTCCCTGGCTACTTCTCCAAGGCTTCCTCCAAACACGTTCTTTATCCTCACCACAGGACCTTCCTCCTGGTGTCTGATAATGCTTGTACTCCTTAGTCCTCTAGCAGCACAGCCTCTCAGTCTCAGCTCCTTGTGTCTTTTACTCCCAGCTCCTCACACGCACTTCCTCTCCTCTAGCTCCTCCCCATCTGATTGGAGAGAGCTCCTTTAAAAACCCAGGTGCCCTGATTAGCCTGCCTTGATTGGCTGCAGGTGTTCTAATCAGCCTGTCTGCCTTAATTGGTTGTAGCAATTTCCTGACTACTTTAGCGCAGACCCTGCTCTGGTCACTCAGGGAACAGAAAACTACTCACCCAGTGACCAGTATATTTGCCCTCTACCAGACTCCTGCACCCCACTGGCCTGGGTCTGTCACAACACACACACACACACACACACACTCTGCTATCAATCAATCAATCAATCAATCAATCAATCAATCAATCACAGGTGTCAAGAGACAAAATTTTCAGACAATGCTGATGTATTGACAAATGTTTCAAAGCTGTATGAATTCTCACTTCCTGTGTTCAAAATACCAACGAAATTCAAGGGTTAAATGGCTGAAATGCCCACCCCTCTTGCTGTGACTCAGCACAAGTGGCTCTGATTAAGAAGCATTCAACAAAAATCCTGGAACCAACAAACTAACATAGCTGCAAAAAAAATCCCATGCTCTGATGCTGGACTTTCACAAAACCGTTTACCAAGAAATGCATTCAGCCACCTTAGTGCTGGTAAGGCTACATCCCATCATTTGCAATTACAATTTGGCCTCAATCACATAGGCCATCATTACTCTTGCGTGAATCATCAAAATCCATGTATTTAGACTTGAATGCATCTGCCCTGCAAAATCTGCAGGAGTTACAGAACACAGCAGCACACCTCCTCAGTAATACAGGTTCATTTGAGTACATCAGTCCTATGTTTCACTCACTCCGCTGATTCCCCAACAGAACACTGAATCGAATCTCAGGTCTTTATTTTCAAAGCTATAAAGGAAATGCGCCCAATATACCATCTTACTCTCTCAGACTTCAGTAGCTGTTTTCCTCAGGAACAACTGTCTACACATCACATGTAAAACTAAAAGATGCAGGAGACAGGGCCTTTTCAGGAGCTGGCCCAATACTATGAAATTCACTCCTGCAAAAACTTAGAATGACAACTAACATCACCATTTTTCATATATACACCCCCCCACCCACACACACACACCCTCCCTTTGCCCTCTGGGAAAGTGGTTTTCAATCTCTTTTCCATTTGCAGACCCTAGAAAACTTCAAAAGGAGGTGCAGACCTCTTTGGAAATCTTAGACATAGTTTGTGGACCCCCACAGGCTACGGCTTGAAAACCACTGTTCCTTTTTAACGATAACCTTTCAAGAACCCCTTAGACAGTCTGCAAACTCCCACAGGTCTGGGCACCACAGGTTGAAAACCACTGCTCTGGGGGATATGGGAGAAATAGAAACCTCAAACAACATATGCTAGTCACCTTAATTATTCTTAACTCTGGAAAGCATTTAGATACAACAGCAATTGGCACAACTGAAGAACTTAAAAAAATCCAATGGCTGATGTTGCTTCTATGACTATTCTGAGTTCTCTTTCCTTTCATTTTCCTTCTAACTCCAAATTAAAGGAAAAATCTTTGAATCTACAATCAAGGTTTTCTAAAAATCAAAAGTTACAGTCAGATTCTTTTTGTGTAAATTAGAATAACTTTACTGATTTCAACAGAGCTATGCTGATATATGCCAGATCAGGATCTGGCTTCCTAGTTAGAATTTTGTTGATAATGCTGGTCTATAGTGCTTGAAAAAGTAAAAATGTAGAAATCATTTGGGGGATTTTCTCTTGCTTTAAATTGATTGTGTGACCAAAAAAGTACCCATTCCTCCATGAAATCTTAGAACTAGGCAACACACATTTATACTTAGGAAGCAGCTAATGATTGTAGAAGTCCAAATGAACTCAAACAGATATTTCATGTATTTTATTTTTTAGGACTAAAGAAAGAGTCTCTTGAACCATACTACAGAATTAGATTAGACAAATAATTCCATATGAACTGTAACCCTATCTGTAGTATGCTGGTGCAAAATCATTTTTTTAAACCCTGACCATACAACAAATTTTCTGCCTGGGCTCAGTCCACATAGAATCAATTGCAAAAACTGCTATAGCTATAGGTCTTGTGACAGGTTCGGGCTACTGGGCTACAGGAGAGTGATCCTATTGGGATCCAGGAAGTGGGGGAGCCCACTGCTTAAAGATCCCCCCAGTCGTAAGGGGGGATCAACAAGGCCTGGAAACTAAGTTGTTTCAGGGGACAGCTAATGAAATAACAGGGACAGAAGTGCTGTCAAAGGGTCAAACAAAGGGAACCTGATGGGACACCGAGCAGAGAACCCCGGACAGTGCCCACTGCTCCTCGAAGGCACCAAGGGAGTCAGTGGACGCCGCCCAGAGGAATTCTGCCCAGATGTGTGAATGGATGGAGGACCAGAAAGAGGTCCCACAGTTACAGGAGACTCCATCGGCCAACCTCCTCTCCCTGCTTATAGATGGCCATTTTAGCCATGGCCAGGAGGAGGTTGACCAGGAGGTCCCGTGACTTGTGGGTTCACCGATAGTGAGTGCATAAATAAGGAAATGAGGGGAAAGTGCAGCCAGAAATGCAACAGGCTATCTGTGAGGAGACAGAATTGAGGATGCAGCCTGGTGCACTCCAGGTAAACATGCACCAGAGTCTCCCTTACGCCGCAGAAAGGTCAGGTGTCCAGGATGGGGGTGAACTGCGCCAATTACATGCCCGTGCTCACAGCCTCGTGAAGGAGCCGCCAGCTGACATCCCTGGTGAGCCTTGGGAGCAGGGTGGTGTATAAGCTGGCCCACTGGGGCTCCCCACCCTCTAGAGGTGGCAGGAGGTCCCTTCACTTTGTGTCTGGGTGGGACGCGAAGGTGAGGAATAGATGTTTCCTTGACACGGTCTGGAAATGAACCAGCTTTAAGTCATGAGGACAGCTTATGGTGAAGGGGCAGGAAGGCCAGTTGGATTCATGGGGCAGGGGCCCGCTATAGGAGAGTGAGAGAAGGCAAATATATTAGCCCCACATTAAGCAGGTCCCTTTTCCCTGGGTAAGATAACAGGGGCAGTTCCAGAAAAATCAGGAACTTGCTGGAACCAATTAAGGCAGGCAGGCTAATTAGGACACCTGGTTTAAAAAGGACCTCACTTCAGTCAGTGAAGGGTGCGCAACGCGCTGAGAGTGAGAGGGCCTGCGGCTGGAGGACTGAGAAGTACATACGCTATCTGGCATCAGGAGAAAGGTCCTGTAGTGAGGATAAAGAAGATGTTGGGAGGAGGCTATGAGGAAGTAGCCCAGGGAGTTGTAGCTGTCATGCAGGTGTTACACGTAATACTGTAGACAGCTGTGATGCACAGGGCCCTGGGCCGAAATCCAAGAGTACAGGGCGGGTCGGGTTTCCCCCCATTCCCCTCCCCTTTACTGGATATAAGAGGAGTTGACTTGGACTGTGGGTCCCACCAGAGGGGAAAGTCCCTGGCCTGTCCACGTGACTCACAAAGTAGGTCAGGAGAGCCTGTGGGGATTGTTCTCCTTCCTTTTCCCCATGCTGCTCAGTGATGAGGTTAGCTGAGTGAATGGCAGGTTTGAGCCACAAAAATGGCCAAACTGAGGGCTGCCATGAATCTCTGAGGTGAGCAAATCCGCCAATAAGTTCAGGACCCATCAAGGCAGAAGAGGAACTTTGTCACAGTCGTTTAAGATGGTCCAAAAAAGGACAGCCAGAATAAGACATTATCGAAACACAACTTCTGGTGGAAATACACTATTCTCCAACACAGAGCTTGCAGAGTTCCCCTGTGAGTCAGTAAGGCATAAATGGAACCAGTTCTTACTGATTTCCAGTTTAAATTATTAATTATTCCAGTTCCTTTGACTGGTTTGCAAGTAAAGCCTGTTCTGCTCTGCACAGCTTCTGTGTTAAGCTCAATGCAGTCGTTTTCCAAACGGTGTTTCACTGCTATTGCCTATGAGGAAAACACATCACATTTTATTTGTAGTCATATTTAATCTATTTTAAAAGATTAAAAATTCCTGATGTCCCTTTAAATGGTGAGCTCCAAAGATACCTTAGAAAACAGAGCAAAAAGGATAAGCTATGTTCTACTTCCTCCTGCAGAAAGGGAAGTTAGGAGTAACTGTTGACTTCTATGTTGTATAATAAAGAGCAGAATTTGGCCCTAAACCTTGAAACGCAGCATGATGGCTTTAAAAAAGTGCTATTAAAAATAGCCCCGATATCTGAAAAATCCATCCTCCTCTCACTGTCCCGTCCTGGGTTCTAGACTCTGTATCATACCAAAACCAGAACAGGTTAAGGTACACCAAATCTTTAACTCAAGACTGGGAAAGGTTGTGAAAAATATTTTCAGGCACATTTTCAAGTATAGAGTTGTAATGTATAAATTTATTCATAATTTAAGCAATAGTTATAGTACAGTCTGTTAATCATTGGGAATGCTAACCAGTGCTTCTCTTTAAGCTCAGTCATAAGGGCAGCAGATTTAACACTTGCTCTCCATTTTTTAAACGTAACATATTTGGTCAAAGGGAGCACCTATCGGGTTTAGAAGATCCTTCCCCATTCCCACTCAGTCCTCAACTGCTCATTTGAGAGGTAACATGTAGGTGTTGGACTGATGATCAGCTATCACCAAATATGCCATTGAACAGCCAACAAACAGAAAGGATCAATACCAAACTAGACTTAATTCGGTACAATCCAAATACCAAGAAATTGACACAAATACTCTACTTTTTCCACTTACTATATACTTAAGGAATAGGTTACATGTTGGGAAAAAACAGTATTTGTACATCTTAATTCCCCATATTTATGGACCAACAAAGACATTCAGCTTGCACCTCTGTCTCCATAACCACATTCTTGGGGCTAAGGGAAATTAGTGTCATGCTATCTTCTATCTTAAATTTATCACCTGACTATATCACAGGGGTAGGCAACCTATGGCACGTGTGCCGAAAGCGGCACACGAGCTGATTTCAGTGGCACTCACACTTCCCGGTTCCTGGCCACTGGTCCAGAGCCTCTGCATTTTAATTTAATTTTAAATGAAGCTTCTTAAACATTTTAAAAACCTTATTTACTTAACATACAACATAGTTTAGTTATATATTATAGACTTATAGAAAGAGACCTTCTAAAAACATTAAAATGAATTACTGGCACGCGAAACCTTAAATTAGAGAGAATAAATGAAGAGTTGGCACCAAGGGCAAATCTAGACAATTCGCCGCTCCAAGTAGGGCGGCATGCAGCGGGGGGAGCCCTGTCGGTCGCCGGGAGGGCATCAGGTGGCTCCGGTGGACCTCCCGCGGCTTTGGTGGATCTTCCGCAGGCACGCCTACAGGAGGTCCACCGGAGCCACCTGACACCCTCCCGGCGACCGGCAGAGTGACCCCCGTGGCATGCCACCCCAAGCACGCGCTTGGCATGCTGGAGCCTGGAGCCGCCCCTGCTTGGCACCACCACTTCTGAAAGGTTGCCCACCCCTGTTATATCGCTAGCTAAACCAGGAAGTTAACAAGATCATAACTGTAACACCACCAAATTCTAACTGCTTTTCAACCTTTTTAATCTGTTTTATATTGGTCATAATAGCTCTATAGTACTCCAAATTAAAAAGGAGGTAAATTTATTACCAACATCAAGAGAGAAAAAAATGAGAATGAAATAACCTAGTTCCATTCTAGAAAGGAGTAGGCTTTTCTCAATAAAAACCTATAGACATCCAAGTTTCAGTATGAATCGAGTGTTTCAAGAGTAAACCTGGAAAGAAGAGTATGTGTAGAGAAAATACTAACCACCTCTGTAGAAAATGATTGATTAATGTGCTCACACAGCTAGGATGACACATCGCTATGGCAGACAGCTATCGTGGACAAATTTACAACCTCTGTATTAAGTCAGTGTAGACCATGTGTATCATAAATAAAAAAGCAGTTTTCTATTAGAGAGTGTGGGTAGAAAAGAAGCAGTGCTCATATCAGAACGATGCTAAAGGGAATGGTTGTAGGGCATTAACCCCAGATTGCCTTTGGGCCCATCTGCTACCTCAGTTTACCTTCAATCTTGCATCAAACCAGCTGTCACATGTGGTGATTTACAGTAGTGTTCTCTTCCAGGTTTGTTTATTAGCATAACACAACACTCAAACATATCCTTACCAGCCTCAATTATTCCTTTCTGCTTATAATGCCTCAAGTTTTTCCAGGTCTTGACCAGAGCATACAAATCCTTGTAGTCCAACCCTCTCCTAACTGAGACTTCTGCATCCTGCAGGTCCATCAATGGAGGTTCCTGCACAGTTTCCAGTTCCTTGTAAATCTCTTCCCCAAAAGGCTTCTGTCTTGGAGTTCTGGAAAATTGTCACCTGTCCTCTTCACAGACTCTCTGCCTGGGCGCTAATGAGACAGAGTCTGTCTCTGAACTTTTGGGGTGGATGGGGGGGGTGTCTTTCTCTTGAATGACCACAGGCTGCCCTTTTACCTGCCAGCAGGCCTGGTTTAGATGCATACTTCTGTCACATAACCCTTGTATTTATTTCCATCATACAGGGAGATGGGCTAAACCTGACAAAAGGTGCAGCTGTGCCCCAATCTTTTAATGGACCAGCTCACCCTGTGACAGGAACATACCGCAGCTTGCTCTGACCTGTGATATATTTAGTTGCACTTAAATATTTGTCATATATAGATCGTCAAACACAATAAAGAGGACAGTTAAATTTTACATAAAATAAAAACTCAGCATCACCACTTCCATTTGAATTCCATTTGAAGATATTAAAATCTTACTTTGTCGAGTTCTGCCTGTAGAGTATTATTGGCTTGCTGCAAGTCCTGGTTTATCTGTTCGCACTGCAGATCTTCTGTCAGTAAGTCATGTAGCTGACGAAACACTTCCTAGAAATGTAGAAGATTTGTGGGGAAGAGCAGGTAGGGGAGAGAAACACACTCCTGTTACATGTTTCTAGTCAAGTTACTATAACTATTAAAACTGGAAAACGCGGGAGAGGGACTGGGAATCACCTCTGTAAATAGTTACTAATTATACTAAAGTGCTCTCTGACAGAAGCAAAAAGAGTTTAAAAACCATTTTTAAGTAAAGCATAAATTCTGTTATGGCCATTAATGGCCATGACCCACTTTGGCCAATCAGAGTAGCCTACTTCATCTGGTACGCCAATACAGGTGGATCAAAAAAATACTAGCAAATCATGGAATGAAGCTTCTATATCGATTTAAAAGTAGATCTCCATAACAACATTGAGCATTACAACAAAGCAACCAGACTAATCCCCAATAATCATGATCCTTTGGGGTGGGGGGAATTTCCTTCTTTGCTATGATGACATGTTTAACTTAGTGCTGTAAAAATGTTTTTCATGAGGAAAATGCCTTATTTATTTTCAATTGACTTAACACAAGATTGAGCAGCAACAGAAGTTTGGTAGAGGGGCATTGACTCCTCCCACCTCAGGTCTTGGGGAGCAGAACTTCACTTATGCACATCTCCTAAGATCCTTAGGAATCTAGCCCATCTCCTGCAATCTTTAGGAGATGCAAAGTAGATATCCATCCAGGTTATAATTAGTTTTTGAGGCTTCTGGTTGGGGCTCTACATGAATTTGGGAGGGGATTTATATGGGGGAATAGGGCTATGAGGGGCATGGGACTTTTAGTAGGGAGTGTTGGGGTTGGTAAAGAAGAGAGAGGGCTAAGCAGGGGAGCAGAAAGCGGAGGAAGATAGGGAGAGAAAGCACCAGTGGCGTCTCCTGGCAACAAAGCTCTCTGCCAAACTTCTCTTGGCAACAGCTGCAGGACTCCCCTTTAACAAATCATAGCAGGTTTGTCGGATGGAGAAAGTAGTGAAGTGCTAGTGCTTCCCTCTGCTTTCTCCTAAGCACCCTCCTATCCCCCAGCAAGACACCTGCTCCATCCCATGTCCTGAAGTACCCCCACAGCCTGTTCCCACTCTCATTGCCAGCCATCCTATGAAGTCCCCAACCCTCTTGGATCCCAGTGATCCACTTCCCCAAATCTTTATGTCTCCTCCCCTTATTATACCCAGCCTCTCTGCCCTCATACCCTTTCCAAAGACCCACTCCTATCCTGCGTTGGCCTGCCAGGAGCAGAAGAATGCAGGCGGGGAGAGTCAAACTCAGGAATAAGTGAGCAAATTATTAGCAAAATGTTCAAACTTTTTTCTGATTTTTTTTTATCATCTAACTATAAATTAGAGGTGTCATAAACAGATAGGTAAGGGTTAATAGAACAGGAGTACTTCATGTCTCTTTTGACTGTAAAAGGTTAACAAGTTCAGTAAGCCTGGCAGTCACCTGACCAGAGGACCAATCAGGGACAGGATACTTTCAAATCTTGAGTTAGGGAAGTTTTTGAGTGTGCTGTTAGTGTTTGGTTGTTGTTCACTCTGGGGGTGCAGAGGGAGCAGACATGCAACCAGGTTTCTAGCCAATCTCTTTGATATAGTCTCTTATATGTCCAGAATAGTGAGTACTAGGTAGATAAGGCGAGTTAGGCTTATGTTTGTTTTCTTTATTTGCAAATGTATATTTGGCCGGAAGGAGTGCAAATGTGTATTTGGCGGAAGGAGCTCAAATTTTTATTTTGCTGAAAGGGTTTTAATTTGTACTTGTATACTTAGGCTGGGAGGGTATTCCCAGTGTCTATAGCTGAAAGGCCCTGTAACATATTCCATCTTAAATTTACAAAGATAATTTTTACTATTTTTCTTTCTTTAATTAAAAGCTTTTCTTGTTTAGGAACCTGATTGCTTTTTATTCTGGTGAGAGATCCCAGGGGACAGGGTCTAGATTCACCAGGGAATTGGTGTGGAGAAAGGAGGGAAAGGGGAGAGAAAGGTTAATTTCTCTCTGTGTTAGGATTACTTTCTCTCTCAGGGAGAGTCTGGGAGGGGGAGAGAGAAGGAGGGGGGAAGGTGGATTTTCTTCTCTGTTTTAAGATTCAAGCAGTTTGAATCTCAGTGATCTTTCAGGGTAACCCAGGAGGGGAAGCCCGGGAGAGGCAATGGAGAGGGAAAGGGTTTCCTTTTCTTGTGTTAAGATCCAGAGGGACTGGGTCTTGGGGGTCCCCGGGCAAGGTTTTGGGGGGAGCAGAGTGTACCAGGCACTGGAATTCCTGGTGGCGGCGGCAGCGCTACAAGTACTAAGCTGGTAATCAAGCCTAGGGGAATTCATGCTGGTTGGTACCCCATCTTTTGGACGCTAAGGTTCAGAGTGGGGAATTATACCATGACAAGATTGGTAGCCTGCCTGCCCAGCCTACCTTGAACAAATACGGATTCACTTCCTCTTACCAAGTTATAACCACCAGACTACTATTATCAACAGCTAGGGAACATGGCTTTAGTCAACTTAATTCGTGGTAGGCCCGTAAATTGTTTCATTAACAAATGCAGATCCATTCAGCTGACAAACTAAAATAAAAGAAAAATCCAAATAAAAATAGCAAGGAAGACAGTGACAAAGGAGAAAAAAAATGAAAGGGGGAAGGTCAAAGTGGAAATACTTAAAATATTTTCCCATTAACTTTCCCTCAATTTGCATACGAGCTACTAAAATTTGCCCCTTAGTAGCAAAATCAGAATATCATGTTACAAAAAAGTTATTTTCCTTACACTAACTGGTTTCTTTTGAGATGTTTTCTCTACATGGATCCTGCTCTAGGTGTGCATGTGCCCCATGTGCATGAGATTGGGTTCTTTTGGGTCGACAGTGCACAGGTGTAGCATCAGCAGGTATCTTAATATGCACGCGCGCACACATGCCCCCCACACACACACATAACACCTGCGGGCAAAGCAGGCCCAGCCACTTCTCAGTTTCTTTGCCAATACACAATCCCAAAACTAATGGATTTCACAGTAGTAGAGAAAGAGGAGTGGTCGGGGGCTTCATGTGAGCAGAACAGACAGAAGAACCAGAATTACTGTAAGGTAAGTAACTGGGGTTTTGTCTCCCAGTATCTGTTAACATGGATCTCACTTTAGGTGACTAGCAGTTATCTCCCTATGGAGGGGGATGTCAAGAGTCTAATTTACATGAAGACTGCAGGACTGCCTTGACAAACTTGGCGTCAGATCTAGTAGTTGCAACTACCGAGTAGTGCTGAATAAAAGTACGCAATGAGCTCCAAGTGGCTCCCTAGCATATTTCTGACATAGGAACATTCCTCAAGCCTGCCCGTGTCACCTGGGGCCTAGTATAGTTTGCTTTAATATGAGAAGGTGGAGCTAATTTATTTAGTTCACAGAAGATCTGTATGCAGTCAAATCTCCATTTCAAGAGTCCCTGAACTGAAACAACGAGCCCTCTAGACCTGTCTCAAATATTACAAAAAAAGTTCTAGGCCAGTTATGGAAAGGCTTTGTTCTATGGAGGTGGTAGAAAAGTGCCGTAAACACACCACTCATATGAAATTTTGCCTCTCCAGGAGTCAAATGAGGTTTGGGGGAAAATACTGAGGGTGTATGCACTGATGCAAACAAAAGCATGAGACCACTCTGAATAAGAACCTAGGGCAAGATCAAAGAAGAGTCATCTTGTCTTTGTAAAATAGAGTAAAATATAGTAAAAAAACAGCCACCAAAAATCCTATCTTGATAGAGAGGTGATAAAGGCTCTAACAATCCAATACTTTGGTCCCAGGAAGGTCCCTCTTGGGGAAGTGTAGTTGCTGTAGCCAAGATGTTGAACAGGTGGTGTGGCTGCTGCCAGATGTGGCTCTTGGGGAAATCGAGCAGCCCTGTGCAGGTCTCGACTCGTGTGGGAACTCCAGGTAGCTGTGCGTGGTGCCAGAGAATGACCTTGTTCCAGCCGTGACTTCTTATGCCTCTTCTTAGGCATGGGAGAAGGGGAGCAGCACCAAGAAGATCCTGGTGTCGGAGGGGCACTCCGCACCGAAGCCGAGGTGCTCAATTCAGAGTCGGAGCGGCATGGTTCCAATGTGGGGCGCAGGGCAGCCTCCATCAACATGGTTTTTAATTGGATATCACTGTCTTTAAGAGTGTGAGGTCTGAAGTTGTTGCAGATTCTGCATTTCTCTTTAATATGAGCCTCTCTGAGGAACTTAAGGCAGCTCGTGTTCAGGTCACTAATAGGCATAGGTTTGCTGCACCCAGAACATGGCTTGAACCCCAGGGACTGGGGCATACCCCATCCTAGGGGCTATATCTCTAATGGGACTCCACTCCTAAATACTAACACTACGAGTAACAGTAACGAAATACAAGAAAAACTCAGAGTCTAAAGTTAGAGAAACCACTGTCGGACTTGCGAAAACAAGGAGCGTTCCAACAACCATCACTGGTGGAAAGAAGGAACTGAGAGGGTGTGGGACCACCAGGGCCCAATGTACTGACGCATAAGCACAGGGCTCCAGAGTTTGCCAAAGTAGGCCTAGGGATACCATTAGGGGGAAAAAAATCTGACAGCGTGTACGTGGGCACACACACATCAAATATGGAATCGTCATGAGCAAGCACTCAAAGAAGAAGAATCCAATCTTGCGTGCCTGAAGCACATATGCACCTAGAGTGGGATCTACATGGACAAATACTAAATTAACAAGTTGTTCGCTCCGGTAATAGCAGTCTGGAGGCAACTTTAAACTTGTGAAAAAATAGGTCTCGTCTTACCTTTTCCTTTTCTTTTATTTTCTGTTCTAAGGACAGACGATTCTTTTCGACAAATTGTCTGTGATCACTCAGTAGGGCATCCACTTTTCGCTCCAACATTTCATTCTATACAAAGTTTAATCATAAATCACAGTGATGCAAGGGGAATATTTATTATTTGTACTACAATAGCAATCCTGCCCTCACAATCAGGATTGAAATCCCACCTTAGTAGGCACTGTTAACAAACAAACAAACAAACAAACAAACAAACAAACAAACAAACAAGACATACATATGAGGAAGTCATGGTCTGCCCCAAAACTGCTTAAAGTGTTCCATGACTTAGTGAATACTCACACAGGTATCCCATACCAAACTGAGAACAGATTACACTTGGCTATAATTGATTGAACAGAAAAAAATTACTGAACTATTTTGAACGTATTTACTAATATAATTTGCCATCCAATCAGATTTCAAACTCATGTAAAGGAGCTAGATTATAATAAGAAAAGCTCTCAACAATCACACCTAGAGGTTATGGTGACAGAGCTCTGCCAGTAACTCAGGTGATTTACAAGTAGCATCATTGTGACATCAGAAGTAGCAACCAATCAATCTTTCCTCTGCACTTTGCTATCAGTCAGTGAAGTGGAGAGTGCCTATTCACAGCTCAAAAGTTCTCATTGTTAAATTACTTGAACATCTGTATACAAACATGATAATAACCCTGGATTGACTCAATGTCCCTGACCTCAACCTACTCCCAGCCAAGACCTTCTCTCAATGGGGTCCTCACAGAGGTAGCAAAGAACCGCCATTACCCTACCTCTCCAGAGGCAAATTCTTAACCCCTGTTCATATGATGGTATAATCTTCAGCATCCTGTATATAGGATGTAGGAAGCAGCAGAATTTCTAACATTCTTAAGTAGGCAGCAGAATCTGCATGCCAGCAAAGGGTAGGTGACAACCATCACACCTATAGAAGACATATGTGGTGGTGCCTTTCCCCACGGCAACATAACTTCTTTAATCTAAGTGTGTATGGAGGGGCAGAAAGGAGATGGGAAAAGAGTTAATCTAAAGATAAATATGAAGAATCGTGGAATCCATGACTTGCATGAGCTACAATGTTCTACCCAATGCACATGGAAACTGTGGAGCTGCAACAATTGGCAGAGGCCAAAACATTCAGCTGGACTATATTCCCCATGTTACATATGGTGAAAAGTCAATGATTTTCAAAGGAGACAGTGGTGCTGTTAAAACATATTTTTATGACACTTCAAATGGTTTTAGTATATATACAATATCTGTGTTTCTTATATATTTGTTATCGTTATTCACTCTACCGCAATAACAATACTGCATTGCTGGCTGCCTCATTAGAGAGCTGGCCTGCTATTTGTTCAGCGTATCAGAGCAACTTATCCATAAAGGAAAAGTTCCCTTGTGCCGATCTTCCTCACAGCACACACCACACGTAAACTGGTATTTTAAAAAAAAAATGATAGGGGAAAAAAGGAACCAATCACTAATCCCAAAAGTCATAGAGCAGCAGATGATCCACTAGTTTCCATAGTTCTCCTGCTATGTTGTCCAGTATATCAGTGCAGTGGTTGACCCACTAAACCAAACAACCACAGCATGCAGTGGCAAGGAAGCTCCCGCAGAGAAAGGAAGTGCTGTGCAGGCTGCTGAAATCTTGCCCACCCTATCCCGTATAGCAAAATGCAGGTCCCTTCACGGGAATGGAAAGATGGGGCCAACTAAGGATTTGCCTCTTAATGAAAGGTTGGGTTTGAATGGCTTTATTTCTTTACTCTTATCAGTGTACACCTGTTTGGCATCTGTTTTAGCTAGCCAAAAAAATCCATTTTATATGATTCACACACATTGCTCCACTAATACAAATTATTTCAACATTTCAATTATATCAGTACTATAGCCACAGAAATTTCTTGGCTTCCTTGCACTGAATACAAGAGGGCCTTTTCCCCCTTGATTCTTCTGCAGCAAAACAGAGAGGTCTTGGAAGGACCCAAGATCTTGCATTCTGAGCACTTTAAAAACTCTTCAGTATAGTGTGTGAATTCTTTCCTGTCATGGAAGGAATCCAGAGGTACACCAGAATTTAGAGGGTCCAAAGGATATAAAAAAATTCTGTCCTGCATCGTGCAGGTCTGTGACTCTAAGTTTTCTTGTTTATATACCAGCCTCACAAACTGCAATACAGTTCTAATAATCACCTGTATTAACTTCTGCCTGTGCTAGTGCTGCATAAGCAAAAGCACGAGATGTTTTAGCTCATGTAAAGCTATTTAAATCTTTTAAAGGCACAGAGAAATGGTGGATTTAACTATACAATAGAACCTCAGAGTTACGAACTCGGGAATGGACGTTGTTCGTAACTCTGAAAAAAACATTATGGTTGTTCTTTCAAAAGTTTACAACTGACCATTGTCTTAATATAGCTCTCAAACTTAACTATGCAGAAGAAAAAATGCTGCTTTCCCTTCATTTTTAATCATGTAACACAGTACAGTACTGTGTTTGCCTTTTTTGCGTTGCGGGGTGGTGGTGGAAGGGATGTGTCTCTGCTGCTGCCTAATTATGTTCTTCCGGTTCCAAATGAGATTTGTGTAGTTGACTGATCAGTTTGTAACTCTGGTGTTTGTAACTCTGAAGCTCTACTGTAAATTATGGAGCCACCATTAGCAAGCACATACATAGTTAAGCTTTGTTGGAGAACTGTGTAATGAATTGTGTTAGTGAAATATGTACTAAGTAATGTTAGAGAAATTATTATACATAATTCTAGAAGAAAATAGGACTGTTTGCTTTTTGTATGTAGTTCTGCTGCTTTAGATCATCAGATTTTGCTGAAACAGTCTGTAAATCAGAAAACTGGTTTTATGTCTCATATATAAAGTTCTTGACCAAGCAGATAGCAGGGTAGAGAAGAGAGCCGTTAGCTTTCAGTAAGTCAGGTACAATCCCTCATCCCCCCACCATCCATTCAACAAGCTAACAAGTTTTTTTTTTAAATCACAATATTAATAAAATTCACTGCTTGTTCTCTCACCTTATTCTTGGCTTTGATTATTTCAATGACAGAACACCCCAGACTCTTCATATATTCCATAGTTACTCATATAATTTGCAATTCAATAGGATTTCAAAACGTATGTAAAGAAGCTAGAGTATAATAAGAAAAGCTCTCAACAGTCACTCTAGAGCTTATGGTGACAGAGCTATACCAGTAACTCAGGTGATTTACAAGTAGCATCATTGTGACATCAGAAGTACCAACCAATCAATCTTTCCTCTGCAATTTGCTCAGTAACTCAGGTGATTCATAAGTAGCATCATTGTGACATCAGAAGAACCAGCCAATCAATCTTTCCTCTGCACGTTGCTATCAGTCAGTGAAGTGGAGGGGGCCTATTCACAGCTCAAAAGTTCTCATTGTTAAATTACTTGAACATCTGTATACAAACTTGGTAATAACCCTGGATTGACTCATTGTCCCTGGCCTCAACCTACTCCTAGCCAAAACCTTCTCTCAGTGGGGTCCTCACAGAGATGGTAAGAGAACCGCCATAATCCTACCTCTCCAGAGGCAAATTCTTAACCCCTGTTCATAAAATGGCATAATCTTCAGCATCCTGTATATAGGTTGTAGGAAGCCGCAGAATTTTCTAACAAGCAGCAGAATTTTCTAACATTCTTAAGTAGGCAGCAGAATCTGCATGCATAGATAAAATCCCTGACAGCAAAGCGTAGGTGACAACCATCACACCTACAGAAGACATATGTGGTGGTGCCTTTCCCCATGGCAACATAACTTCTTTAATCTAAGTGTGTATGGAGGGGCAGAAAGGGGATGAGAAAAGAGTTAAGCTAAAGATAAATATGAAGAATTGTGGACTCCATGACTTGCATGAGTTACAATGTTCTACCCAATGAACAGGAAAATTGTGGAGCTGCAGCAATTGGCAGAGGCCAAAGCATTCAGCTGGACTAACTTCCCCATGTTCTCAGGCATTCCTGTAGCCCTCAGAGTTTCTCCACAAAACTCAATCAGAGTGCCTGCAAAGTTCAGTAGCTCCACCAGAACCTCCAATCCTCCTGGTAACCACAGAACCTGAGGGACCCTATCGTACTTCTAAGTACTACAATGTTCCCTGTTTCTTAGCTCCTCCATTGTCTCTGCATAACACTGGGGGCTCCTGCCAGCTTTCTTTCTTTGTATGGGAAAGATTTGAAAATGTCTTAAAAAAATAATCAAGAAAATCCCCAGCCAGAAACCAAACAAAACAAATCATTAAACTCTGTGAGTAAAGGTGACAGTACATGTAAGTGTTGGTTTTTTTAAAAAATTCATAACGCTGTAGTTATTAAAAACAAACAAAATGAAGCATTAGAAACCAAGGTAATTCAGAGTTAAGATCAAATAAAAGACAGCCTAACATTTGAAAAGTAGGCAAGATCAGGGCCTTCTCCAGGCACGAGGCTAGCAAGCAGGTGCCTGGGGCAGCTAGTGAAGAGAGCGGTGGCACATGCAGCAGTTCGGTGGCAATTCGACGGTGGGGTCGTCACTCCCTCTCGGAGCGAAGGACCTGCCGCAGAATTGCCGCCATAGAAGAAGCGCGGTAGAGCTGCCACCAATCGCAAACGTGGCTTTTTTTATTATTATTTTTTGCTGCTTGGGGCAGCAAAAATGCTAGAGCCAGCCCTGCTTCAGATGCAAGTCTGTGACAACTGTCAGTAGGAACACAGGATGTGTCCAAAAGACACTTTGTCCGGACATAAGATAAGCAGAAGCATAAGTTGGTCTGCATAAAAGCCTGGATTTCTCCATCCTTCTCTTTGAGGAGATCTTAGTCTGGGATCATCTCTGGACTCTTCCATGCTCTGTACCTTTTTCATGGAAAACTTCTTGTCCAACATGCCAGATTTTTAAAACAGGATGTTGCTGATGAGACCCAGGAAGTTAGGGACCCAGTACTAGCACTCTAAGGAGCAGAGAAGGCATTTACAGGATGATTATATGACCCAGGGCCTGAAGCTACTCTCATTGCTTTACCATTAAGTACATCTGGAGCAGGGCTTCTCTAGATTTGCAGGTCCTGCAAGTGAAGGACTTGCAAATAGGACATTTTCCAGGAACATTCCCCAGACAAAATACATATTTTAAATGCCAAACATTACAGGGTATAGTGCCCTTGTTTGATGGGTAGTATGTTAATCCAGGGGACTTAAAAGAAGCCATCCTGACACCAGAAAGAAATAGCTATTCTGGTTAAAAAACCAAAATGCCAATGGGCAACAACTAACTATCTCTATCTACACTCTGCACAGATTTGAAAAGAGTCAGGTATTTTGTTAGCACTGCTCACTGCCCATGTTCATCTCAAAGCCAGGAGGCACGAGAGGAACTGAGTGGTAGCTGGCCTGCTCCACCCTTTTATGCCCTCGGTGCAGGATATAAGGATGCTCAAGGTGCATGAGACTCTGAACATGGGTGAGTGGGGTACATTGCACACCGTTAGCAAACTGTGCAAATGGATAACTACTCGAAGGGAAAAAAGTTACACAGGGATAGCAGTGGTTTGTTCATTAAACCAGTAATACACTGGCTTTTACAAAATGTCCTGGAGCCAGTACAAAAAGCCCTTGATCAAAACACCAGTTCTGTATGGAGACCTTATCTCGCAAACTCTTATGTGAAGGACTTGAAAACAGCACATTTCCCAGAAAGAAAGATTAGAGGCTAGAGTCACTGAAGAGGCAGAGTTGAGGTTGTTTGAAAGCCTGAAATATACATTTCCAAACTTATAAATGTTGGGTTGCGATTTACGTTTAACTTAACTTTGAATTTCCCATATTTTTAATACTTCTTTTTAATTACTACAAATTTATTGTAAGGCACTCTCATCCTAACTCGAATTTACCCAAGCATTTAGCCTGCGATAGTTTAGAATCCAAGTAACTTTCCCCTGAATTTATGGCAGTTTAGGCTGAAAATGTTAAACTATATGACAGGGTCTCTTTAAGGTCACAATTGGCCACCCAGGTGTCAGTCTTGCTCTATATAATATTATTGGTAGGGACCTACGGTCCATTTTTGGCAATTTTACGGTCATAAGATTTTAAAAACCATAGATTTCATGATTTCAGCTATTTCAATCTGAAATGTCACAGTGTTGTAATTATATGGGTCCTGATCCAAAAAGGTATGTGTGTGTGTGTATTGGGAGGGGGAATGTCACAATGTTATGGGGGTGGTTGCAGTGCTACTACCCTTCCCACTGTGCTGCTGCTGGTGGCGGCGCCACCTTCAAGCTGCGAGGCTGGAAAGTGGCAGCTGCTAGCTGGAAGCCCAGCTCTGAAGGCAGAGATAGTGTCAGCAGCAGCACAGAAGGATGGCATAGTATGGTATTGTCACCTTATTTCTGCGCTGCTGCAGGTGGGGCACTGCCTTCAGGACTGGGTGCCTGGCCAACAGGCACTGCTCTCCGGCTGCCCAGCTCTGAAGGCAGCACAGAAGGACCCTCAATTTGAGAAACCCTGGTCTCCCCCATGAAATCTGTATGGAATAGGGTAAAAGTACACAAAAGACCAGATTTCATGGTCCATTTGGAGAGAAACCATGGCCCCGCACCTGCTGGGGATAGAGAACTCCAGGGCTGTGGGCGCCGGTGCTCTCTGTCCCCGGCAGGCACGGGGCCGCAGCTTCTCTCCCCAGCTCAGGCACTAGGGGCACTAGGCGGCACACATCTATGCACCGCATTGGGGACCACTGACTTAAACTGACCGGTTTGAAACCCCGCTATATCGCGACCCCGCATTTATCGCGATGGAATTTTTTGGACCCCAAACATTGCGTTATAACGGGGTTTCACTGTACTTACTGTATTAGTACTTTAAAGCAGCCTACACATTCTAATTAGACACTTGATAAGATGCAAATTAGAAAAAAAAACTATTAAAAAACTGCTTATCAGGTTAAGTATGTAGCAATATAAAACATTTTAAAAATCTATTATCAAATTAGGAAAATTGAAAGGCCTTTAAAAGTCTGGTTGGCACAATTTATAATTTTTTTGAGCTTGGATAATGGCTGTAGATCAGTTTCACTTTGTTTTTTACTAGCTTCATTTTCTGATTCTTATGCATTGGCACAACACCGCAGTGTTTAGGCCACAAATTTTGCAGAGGTTCTTTGTCAGGGGTTCTCAAACTAGGGGTTGCGACCTCTTAGGGGGTCCTGAAGCTATTATGTGGGGGAGTCTCAAGCTGTCAGCCTTCACCGTAAACCCTGCTTTGCCTCCAGCATTTATAATAGCGTTAAATATATTAAAAGTGTTTTTAATTTAACCGGGGGAGGTGGGGGGCTTGCTATGTGAAAGGGGTCACCAGTACCAAAGTTTGAGAATCACTGCTCTTTGTTTATAAGAACTACCTCCACTGGAATTTTCTAAAACGTTATTGAAACATTTCTACTTGGTCTTAAGTTTTGAAAAAGCTGCTTCTGAAGAAAAGCTATTAGAAACCTATATTTTGGGCCAAATTTAACCCAATAGTGTTCATTTAACTTATTCAATGCATGTCTCCCTTTTTGGAAGGGGCCTTTAGTAAATATCATATAGGGTCTTTTTTTTTCACATCACTAAAACACTGTGATCTAAAAATCAAAACTGCTTTTCTCATGATACACGTGTGTGTTTTGGGGAGGCTCAGAATCTATAGTTTCTCTTCCACAGACTTCAATGGAATTTTGCACATGAAGAACAGTAATCATCAATTTCAGATTATTAGCATGTGAAATAAATGATCTGATCATTCTTTTATGAGGACCTATTCCACTGGTACTCTATCTGCGAACAAACAGATGGCAGCCTATGGCAGTTGAGATTTTCCTTTTTTTTGGTCACTGATCCTTCTCCCTGCCTCATCCCTTCCTCCCCTCCCAACACTAGTCACCCACATGAGTGACATAACTTTCACAGAGTTAAGCATCGGTGCGGACAGCACTGTGTCGGCAGGAGACATAGCTGCCACTGCTTGCGGGGCCCGGAGTAATTAAGCCAGCAGGAGACCTCTGTCCCATCGGCTTAGAGTGGCTACACTAGAGAGCTTAAGCTCAGAAGACTTCTCAGTTGAAGAAGCTCCAGATGCTCATTCTACTATGGTTTTAGTTAAGCAGGCAAGGATCGCCATGAAAAATGACATCTTGATAGAGCAGATTACTCTACAGAACCTTCCAAAGAATTAAATTCAAAAACACAATAAAACAAACTCAGTTTCTTAGCTCAGTTAATTTTTTCCTACTGGAAAAACTTTATAAAACCAAGAAAAAGAAAATAATTAATAAACATGTACATAGTGTTTTTTACCCAGAGATCTCAAAAAGTCTTACACGTTGAGTAGGTATTTTACCTCCATTTTATATCTCAAATAGTCTTAAATGAAGTCCTTAAACACAGAGGGTTTTATTATCTTTAAAAAAAAAGATGTTCTTATTTACAAAATAGATTTTAACGTCATAAAAGATGGTTACTCACCTTTGTAACTGTTTGTTCTTCGAGATGTGTTGCTCATATCCATTCCAGTTAGGTGTCCGCGCGCCACGTGCATGTTCATCGGAAGACTTTTTACCCTAGCAACACTCGGTGGGTCGGCTGGGCACTCCCTGGAGTGGCACCGCCATGGCACCGGATATATACCCCAGCCGACTCAGCCACCCTTCAGTTCCATCTTGCCGGCTACTCAGACAGTGGGGAAGGAGGGTGGGTTTGGAATGGAAAGGAGCAACACATCTTGAAGAACAACACAGTTACAAAGGTGAGTAACCATCTTTTCTTCTTCAAGTGATTGCTCATATCCATTCCAGTGAGATGATTCCCAACCTTACCTAGGCGGAGGAGCGGAGCGAGATGTGGCAGAGTGCAGAACCACTGAGCCAAAGGCTGCATCATCTCTACACTGTTGGACCGGAGTATAGTGCAAAGCAAAGGTGTGGACCGGGACCAGGTAGCTGCATGACATATCTCCTGGATTGGTACATGGGCCAAGAAGGCAGCTGATGAAGCCTGAGCTCTGGTAGAATGTGCAGTGAAATGAATGGCCCGAGGGAACATGAGTCAGGTCATAGCATGTGAGGATGCACGCCGTCACCCATGAGGAGATCCTCTGGGAGAAGACAGTGAGGCCTTCATCCGGTCAGCCACAGCAACAAAGAGTTGGGGCGATTTCCGGAAGGGCTTCATCTGATCGATATAAAAAGCGAGCGCCCTATGGACATCTAAGGAGTGTAACTGCTGTTCCCGCCGAGGTGAGTGAGGCTTCAGGAAGAAGACCGGAAGGAAGATGTCCTGTTGTATGGAAGGCCGACACCACCTTAGGGAGGAATGCCGGATGGTTGCAACTGTACCTTGTCCTTGTGAAAGACAGTATACGGTGGGTCCACCGTTAGCGCTTGAAGCTCGGAGAGATCATCTGGCCAATGTAATGGCTACTAAGAAAACTGTCTTCCAGGACAGGTATAGCAGCAAGCAAGTTGCCAATGGCTCGGATGGTGGAAGCATAAGCCTGCTTAGGACTAGACTGAGGTCCCAGGTAGGGGCAGGGCGGCGTACTTGGGATTAGAGGTGCTTCAGGCCCTTGAGAAATCTAGTAACTAAAGGATGGGAAAACACGGAGTGTCCACTCTCCCCTGGATGGAATGTGGAGATGTCCGCCAAGTGCACCCTCAGAGACAATATCGCCAGGCCCTGCTGCTTAAGGGACCAGAGGTAGTCAAAGATAGTGGGGACGAGACCTGAGAGGGAGTAGTATTCTGCGTTTCACACCAGCAGGAAAAACATTTCTACTTGGCCAGATATGTTGACAGAATGGAAGGCTTTCTGCTACTTAGGAATATATGTTGTACCGGAGAGGAGCAGCGTAACTCCGACCTGTTTAGCCACGCAGGAGCCACGCCGTGAGTTGGAGGGCCTGCAGGTCCAGGTGGCGAAGATTGCCATGGTCCTGCGTTATGAGGTCCGGGTGGAGAGGCAGGGTAATTGGGCTGGCTAAGGACAGGTTGAGCAGTGTGGTGTACCAGTGCTGTCTGGGCCACGCTGGCACGATCATGATTAGGTGCGCTCGCTCTGTCCCTGAGGAGTTTTATCAGGACCTTGTGAACCAGTGGGAACAGAAGAAAGGCACAGAGCAGCCGGTGCTTCCACGACATGAGAATGCGTCTGAGATTAATCCCGGTGAAAGACCCTGGAAGGAGAAGAACGCTTGGCATTTCCTGCTCGTGCGATAGGCGAACAGGTCTATGTGGGGAAAGCCTCACTTCTGGAAGACCGAATGAATAACATCTGGTCTTATCGACCTTTCGTGGCAGAGGAAGGATCTGCTCAGCTGATCCGCTAGAGTGTTCCGAACCCCTGGGAGAAAGGAAGCTACCAGGTCTATCGAGTAGGCTATGCAGAAGTCCCAGAGTCGGATGGTCTCCTGACAGAGGGGGGGAAGATAGAGTCCCTCCCTGTGTGTTGATATAATACATGGCCGTTGTGTTGTCTGTAAACACTGAGACACAACGGCCGTGTAGATGCTGCTGGAATGTCTGGCACGCCAGGTGGACCGCTCTCAGCTCTCGGACATTTATGTGAAGCGTCAGCTTCTGTGGTGACCAAAGGCCCTGGGTACGAAGGTGTCCGAGGTGAGCTCCCCATCCGAGAGATGACGCGTCCGTCGTCAGGGACAGTGAGGGTTGTGGCGGATGGAACGGTAACCCTGCACATACCAGGGAGGGTGTTAGCCACCAGTCAAGGGAGCGTAGGATGCTGGGGGAATGGTGACTATTGTGTCTATCGGGTTCTTCTTGCCTGGACAGTAGACCAAGTTGAGCCACATTTGGAGGGGTTGGAGGCGGAGCCTGGCATATTTGGTCACATAAGTACAGGCAGCCATGTGACCTAGGAGACCGAGACAGGTGGGAGCCGAGGTCGTCGGGAAGTTCTGCAGACCTCGAATGATCGTTTGCCATTGCCTGGAATCGCGGCTGGGGTAGGTAGGCCTTGGCTAGATTGGAGTCCAGGGTAGCTCCTATGAAGTCTAGCCTTTGTGTGGGGACCAGTGTGGATTTCTCCACATTGAGTATCAGGCCTAAGCTGTGAATAGATCCCTGACAATGTCTATCTGCTGTCTGACCTGTGTCTCGGAGGTCCCTCTGATGAGCCAGTGGTCCAGATACGGGAATACGTGTATCCGACATTGGCGGAGGTGTGCGGTGACTACGGCCATGCACTTTGTAAACACCCTTGGGGCCATGGAGAGGCCAAAGGGGAGGACTGTGAATGGAAGTGCTGGTGGTTGGCTACAAAGCAAAGGTACCTCCCGTGTGGAGGAAAAATGGCGATGTGAAACTACTCGTCCTTCATATCGAGGACAGCATACCAGTCTCCAGGATCCAAGGATGGGATAATGCTCCCTACGGGAGACCATGTGGAACTTCAACTTTATCATGAACTTGTTGAGGCCTCGCAGGTCTAGGATGGACCTGAGGCCTCCTTTCGACTTGGGGATCAGAAAGTACCGGGAGTAAAACCCTTTTCCTTCTTGTTTTGCGGCACCTCCTCTATTGCTCCTATTGCGAGGAGTGTCTGCACCTCTTGTAGGAGGAACTGCTCGTGAGAGGGGTCCCTGAAGAGGGAACCGGGTGGGAGGGTGGGAAGGCGGGGATGAAACAAATTGGAGGTGGTATCCTTGTTTCACAGTGCGTAGGACCCATAGGTCTGAGGTCAATTGGGACCACGCCGGGAGGAAGTAGGAGAGGCAGTTGGAGAAGGGAGGAAAAGGATCCTGTCCTGAAACTGGTACGCTGTCCTCGGGCATACTTTCAAAAGGCAGACTTAGGCCCCGCTGGTGGTTTTGAGGAGCCGTGGTTTTGGGCCCCTTGGGGTCCAGACTGGCATCTATGGCCACCCCGCCCACGCCGTCTGCTCAAGTCTTGCCTGTGTCTGGGCACAAAGTACGCGCGGTGAGTCTGGGGACGGAAAGGTCTGCGTTGGGTCACAGGTGTATGCATGCCCAAGGAGGGCATGATGACCCTGTTGTCTTTCAAGCTTTGTAGCCTGGGGTCAGTCTTCTCCAGAACAGACCCTTACTGTCAAAGGGTAAGTCCTGGATGGTATATTGTAATTCAGATGGTAGGTTGGACACCTGTAGCCATGAGATGCGTCTCATGGTGATACCAGAGGCCAGAGTTCTGGCTGCCGAGTCGGTCGCTCTAGAGAAGCCTGGAGGGAGGTTCTGGCCACCTTTTCCCCTCCTCTAGGAATGCAGCGAATTCCTGTTGGGAGTCCGAGGGGAGTAGCTCTGTATATCTACCCACCTCTGCCCAGGTGTGTAGCTATATAGGTCATGCGTAGAGCCTGCTGATTTGCCATCTGGAGCTGCTAGGGCGCCTGCCGAATAATTTGCAGCTGAGTAGGTCCATTCACCTACCTCCTTTGACTTGGGGGCTGGTGCCGGTTGGCCATGGCGCTCCCTCTCGACCGATTGGACAACCAGTGAGGAGGGAGGATGGTGGACATATAGA
Organism: Gopherus flavomarginatus; assembly: GCF_025201925.1. Taxonomy (NCBI): domain Eukaryota; kingdom Metazoa; phylum Chordata; order Testudines; family Testudinidae; genus Gopherus; species Gopherus flavomarginatus. Next base: position 48,099,778 of record NC_066620.1, read on the forward strand.
TACTCGTACCCCCGAGAGGGTACATATATTTGCGCTCGACCCTCTTCACCGTAGGGGGGATGGAGGCTCGGGACTGCCATAAGGTGTCTGCATTAGCCTGGATGGTCCTGATAAAGGGCAAAGCCACCTAGTGGGGGCATCTGCCGACAGGATCCTCACTACAGGGTCCTCGACCTCCAGGACCTCCCCACCTGTAGGTTCATGTTGAGCGCCATTCTCCTGAGGAGGTCCTGATGGGCTCTTAGGTCTATGGGAGGCGGCCCCAGGGAGGAAGTCCCTGCCACTGCCTCATCTGGAGAGGAAGAAGATGAAAAGCCGGGGACAAGCGGGTCCTGTATGGCCTCTTGCTCCTGCGCCGGTTCTTGCTCCAGTGGTACCAGGGAACCCGGTGGGTGGACTAGTGGCTCCTCTGTCCTGGGTGGAGGACGACGACTAACTGTGACCTTGGTGCTCGGTGCTCTGATGAAGCGGAGCAGGCCAGAACTAGTGGAGCACCTTGGGCCTGGTGGTACAGCCAACGCGTCCAAAAGGACCACAGGTGAAGTCCTGGGTCCTGAGACCAGGCTTCTTGAAACACTCCGGTGGGCACATCGGAATCTCGGTCTTGGCTATAGTAGCTGTCCGCGTGGGAGGACACCGACGTATGCCTGGATGGCCATGGAGGAGCGGAGAAGCCTTGTGCAGATGTTCCATCAGACCTGGCTCCCCTCGGTATCGGGGACCGGTGCCGGGATGCATATTGGTACCGGGATCGAGAGCAGGACCTGCGACCAGATTGGTGCCAGGAGGTCAACCGAGATCTCGAATCCCGGCGTCATGAATGGCTTGGGAGGCACGGTGCCTGGAGTAGTGCCAAGTACTGGAGCGGTGCCACGGATAATGAGCTGGTGAATGAGAGTCCAATCGGTGCCATGATTCTGACCAGTGCCGTGTAGTAGAACTGTGCCGGGACTGCGAACGGCGTCGAGAGCGGGAGTGCCATCTGGACCTGGAGCGTCTGTGGGAGCGCGACTGTGAGCGGTGCCTGTCAACTGCGCTGACAAAGGTGGTCTAATCAAGGTCGGCTTGCCTATGGATTGGATTACACTCACTGGCGGTGCGGGGGTAGAGGCAGTGCCGAGTCCATCAGAGCGATCAGGTCCCTATCGCTGAGAATGCCTCTGGCATGGATGGCATGGTGAGCTCTAACCGTGGCATGCGCCAGGGAGCTAACAGGTGCCAGACTTGATGGTCTTTGTGGGACCAGAATTGACGGTGTCGATTTAGTCAGAGCCACAGCGGGTGTCGGCGCCGGGCGATACGACTTAGGCATACTTTCTGTCTGCGGTGCGGTCGGTGCCGAAGCAGCAGGAGTCTTGGCCTTCCTCAACCTCAGGGAGCAGGAGCGTCGTTGAGCTGACTTCAGTGCCGGCAACGTCTGGTGCATGAGTCCTTAGGCATACTGGTGCAGTCCGGTGCCACGGAGGCGCTTCTGCTCACTGATTGACCAGCGCTCGGTGCCGAAAGTGGAGGGGTGAGGGCCGCCTCCATGAGGAGCTGTTTAAGCCTGATGTCCCTCTCCTTTTTTGTTCTCAGCTTGAAAACCTTGCAAATGGGGCACTTAGCTGTCAAGTGTGATTCCTAGAGGCACTTCAAACAGGAGTCGTGCGGATCTCCTGTCGGCATCGGCTTGTGGCAGGCCGAGCATGGTTTGAAACCCGGCGAGCCAGGCGTGGGCTCTGGCACTGGGTGCGGGGAAGGGGCTACTCCCCGAACTCTGCTAACTATTACTAAACTAACTATTCTAGTAAAGAAAAAAGTATAACTATATATATATATATATATAAAAGGATTATAATATATAACTATATACACGATAACGAACGAGAACTATGAGAAGCTAGGGGAAGTGGAGGTCAGCTAAGCCGCGCTCCACTGTTCCAACGACCGACACGGGCAGTAAGAAGGAACTGAAGGGTGGCTGGGTCGGCTGGGTATATATCCGGTGCCATAGCGGCGCCACTCCAGGCGGTGCCCAGCCGACCCACTAAGTGTTGCTAGGGTAAAAAGTCTTCCGATGAACGTGCACGCGGCACGCACACACCTAACTGGAATGGATATGAGCAATCACTCGAAGAAGAACTATACTTGCAAGATACTTGGTTCTGTGTTTTTAACTGTTCGATGACAGAAGAATTACTACAATTTTCAGGGAACTTGTTGTTGAAATCTGTCTTCTTTGATCTTAAGCCACTGTGACTAGGAATTGCCTCTTGTCCCCATGGAAAAATGGGATGAAGTATATATCTAAGCTGGCCAGCATCTCAATGACAAGAAGTTTGATCTGTGGTTCCTTATATTTAGTATACCAAGTTTTTTGTTTTGTTTTTTAAGAGAGGCATCCTATCAATTAACATTGAGGTACCTTCCCTGCACATTCCTCACAATCAGATCAGTTTTCTAAACTAGCTGTTGACATGCATAATATTCATTTTTCTATTTCGTTCTAGACTTACTGTACATTAGAACTGACCTTCATTGTGTTCTGTGGACAAATATAGCTACATTTTAGACTGTGGGTTCTAGTCATCTCCAAATGTGTGGTGATCCCATTAGCAAGAATTCTACATGTAAATCGTTCCACACACAAGAGAGAGAGACACTCATTTATTTGCACTTACTTTTACAAAATCCCTGGACTCAGAAAACATGCTTGGCTCTAATATCACATATTTTTTCTTTCCCTAAACCTCTGACTGCCAGAAGCAGGGACTGGATGACAGGGGAGGAATCACTCAATAATAAATTGCCTTGTTCTGTTCATTCCCTCCGAAGCATCTGGCACCATCCAGAAGCCAGGATAATGGCTAGATAGACCATTGGCCCTACGGATCAGACCACTCTTATGTTCTAAAAATACAAGAAAGCTGCTATTGGTACTTACTGAACTTGGTTTTCCAATACGTCTAACATTTGAATGAGTTTTTGACTAAAGCACTCAAGGCCCCAATACTGCTCCCCAAGATTAACAAGAATGTAATCCCTGACATCAGTGGGAACATGTAGCGGAGCAACTTCCTCACTCAGGTAAAGCAGGGCTTAAAAACAGCCAAGCTAAGCTGATTGGGGAAGCAGCCACAGCTGGCCCTGATAAGACGGCTGTGAGCCAGCACCTGAAGGAGTCTCTCTTCAGCCCTGGAGGGAGAAGGGTGAGCTATCTGCAAGCAAGGTACCCGAAGCTGAGCAGAGCTGAGGGAAAGGGCAAGGGGAGCTGGAGAGCTCTAGCTTGGCAACTCCCCAGGCTGCAGGTCTTTCATGGAGGCCTATTGAGGTACTAGTGCTGCAGAGGGGCAGCCCAGGAATAGGCAGAGGCAGCTGGCTCTAGCCCCTTGCCAACAATGAGTGGTCATTACAGACTGCAGTCTGCCTTAGTGAGCGGGGGCAGGATGATGATTGGCAGCAGGCCACTGAGGCAAGGTGGTTTTAGAGGGTTGGGGGCTCCCCTGGGAGGGGAGACCCAGAGAGAGTGGGGGTATTGCTGGGGCAGAACCCCGAGGAAAAGGGCACCGGGGTCTGGGAGAGACACAGGGCCTGAGGCTGGCAAGACATCTGCCGGTTGAGAGTGCTCCAAAGGCTGGGAGAGAATTCCAAGACGAGACAGCAAGAGGTGCCACGGCGGTGAGTCTTTGCCTCGCTACAGAGCGCTATCAGTCTTTAAAAGTGCTACAAAGGAAGCACCACTGAAAAACAGTAATGGGAATATTCCTGGATATTTACACTGAGTTTATTGTGTAAATAAACTTCTAAATTTACTAGAAAGTGATTGTACATGTATTTGATTAATTTTGTTTCTAGGTTTTCAGTACACATTTCCTAAAAAGAGGATTTAAGCATGTTGAAGTAGTATAAATATTCTTAAGGTGGTAAAACAGAACTATGTCCAACTTGACTAGGTTAGGTTTTTGTTGTTTTGTTTTTAAAACAGAAAACATAAGTGGTCATTTTCAGATTTTAAATGTAAAAACATATACATTCGCATAAATTCTTTCCCTCTTTATAACTGTAAGTATTGAGAAATTATCAGGCACGTGATTATTTATGTGAAAACAATATGTTTAAAAAGTCCTTTTTGTGTATTCTAATTAGTACTACTTCTCAAAATGCTGTCAGGAAATTAACCATACCCATTGCTTACTCTTCTTAAATCTACACTTTAATCTCAATGGTATGAACAATGAGCAAATTTAATTTAACCACTTTCCCTGAAAAATTCTATGGCTAATTTTGAAGAACTGCACCTTTCTCCATTTCACACGTTAAATGAGATTCTAATGCTGAGATACTCTAGCCCGATACTTTAATCTGGATATTTCTCAGCTTTTTTCTTTCTTCAACTTTTTATTGTATTTTTCTTGGAGTTCTTCAGACTTAAAATCTACAAATTGACAGTGAATATTTACTAATAATCTGGCTTATTTCATACATAATCTTCCCATTCCATTTCTTAGGCCTAATATTAGACAAGGGTGATAAAAGCAACAGCCCTCATAAATCTTACTGATATATTAAGACGATAACTACAACGGAGTTCTTCTAAAACCGAACAGTTCAGGAACTGAAACTGAGATCTGGAACTCAGCCACATGAAATGAAATTGGAACACTAGACTGCGGGACCAATACCAGGGGTACAAATGTATATTGTATATCACCTGAATGAAGATTTTTTCCCATCGCTCCCCTGGCATTAACATTCATTTGTAGCATGATTAAAAAATCAGGCATAACATTCAAAGGAGCTTCAAAAGAACAATCAGTGGGAGTGCGACACCTAACTTCTTGCTAATGGGACTCACCACACATTTGAAAATCTCAGCCTAAAGTCACATCTTGCTTCTCTCACTTTAATTCCTTCATAACTGTAGCAGCCACTTTCTCAAGGAACACTATAATCCAGAATGCTCTGCCTCTTTCAAAAGCATCTGAAATCTCAGCTTCAAATGAGAACAAGGACTGGGGATCTCCAGCTCCAGTTCACCAGGTAGCCAAATGCAAGTTTGGCAGTACAGTACTTCTTTTGGTGTCCATGAAATCTGTGTGTTTTGTTTTGTATTGTAGAGTCTGAATTCACAACCCTAACTCAAGCAAATTGTGTGATGGTACATTGCCACTGGTAAGCATTTTGAACTCTGAGCGCTTACTACTAAATCCCTCAAGCCCCCGATTCGCCAGCTAGCAAAACTGAATTTCAGTTATTTTGAATAAAAAACTCACCTGAATATTTTGTTATAGAACATAATTAGGATACGTACTGTCCGTGCTATGTCCCTATAGTATCTGCATTTGTAGCTCCTCTGAATCAAGGCAAACCATAGTCTTGGAATCACAAAGCATACTCACTTAAATTCCTACATATTCACTCATGGGAATTAATTTTCAAAATATTGGAAAATTATAGACATTAACAGATTATAAGCCAAACACATGGTCACCTGTTTTTCTCATTCACCTTTGTTTTCTTTTATGCTTTCTGGAGTGATCCGTACTTTCAAAGGAATTCACATTTTATTCAATTGCACTACAGAGGGGGAGAGGGGGAGTGACCATTGTGATTTTGATTCGGTGTTAAAAGAGCAGTAAAGTTTCTTCTGTGTGGTGTAGTACTGAGTGATAAGTCTCCTGTAATCAATGTTTGCTGACTTCTCTCAAGTTCAGATTTGTACCTGTTTAAAAAGAGAATTAGAAGTACAAGGAATTAGTTACAGAAAAAAATAGGGCCCAATCCTACATTTTTAAGAGGCCCCAAGTGCACATTGAATGGCAATTTTGGTGCTCAAGGAATATAAAATTAGGCATAATAAAGATATAGCACTAAAAATATGATTCTAGATGACACACGACACCTTCAAATAAATATTGGAATCTGTACTTTCACTTCTAGGGATATTGGGTTGTTGTTTCAATTCTTTCTTCTATGAAAGAAACAATTATCTTATATTATATATAACACTCAAGGTTTAATAATATTCAGAAGACTCATAACTAAAAGAATTATACACAAAAAGGACACAGAGATGAAAAGCAGTTACAACGATTATCCCCTCTTAAATCAGTCACAGCTCTGATAAGGCTCTCCCTCTGCTGGACATTCGCAAGACTGCTGTGTTTGGGTCTCAATATGCTGGATTTGTGCTCTTAAGCTTCCCTTGGCCTGAAAAGGTTGCAGCAACTGCTGTTTCCCTTGGCTTCTCTGGTACACATTCCAGGGCAACAGGCTCCTAGTTTCACTTCCCAGAAACAGGACCACACAACCTAGCTCTCTTAAGCCACCAGGCCAGCACTGACCCCTCAGACTTAAACATACCCTTTTTCCAGAGCTTCAACATTTTCCAGAGCAAAGAATCCTGTGGCACCTTATAGACTAACAGACGTTTTGGAGCATGAGCTTTTTGGGTGAATACCCACTTCGTCAGATGCAAGTAGTGGAATTTCCAGGGGCAGGTATATATATGCAAGCAAGAAGCAAGCTAGAGATAATGAGGTTTGTCAATCAGGGAGGATGAGGCCCTCTTCTAGCAACTGAGGTTTGAAAACCAAGGGAGGAGAAACTGGTGTTTGTAGCTGGCAAGCCATTCACAGTCTTCGTCTAATCCTGAGCTGATGGTGTCAAATTTGCAGATGAACTGAAGCTCAGCAGTTTCTCTTTGAAGTCTGGTCCTGAAGTTTTTTTGCTGCAGTATGGCCACTTAAGATCTGCTATGTGTGGCAGGGAAGTTGAAGTGCTTTCCCTACAGGTTTTTGTACATTGCCATTGCTAGTACTGATTTGTGTCCATTTATCCTTTTCCGTAAAAGAGCAGAAGACTTTGTTGGACTAGAGAACATTAAATGTGGACATACACAAGCTGTGGTGTAAAGAAAAATGAAAGTTGTTGGCAAAATTTAAGTGTAAGCAAGGGCCTTACATAAAAGGCCTTATCTTGACAGGCACAAAGTAACGGGTTTGAACCACAACTTTTTTGCCCAACAAAGGAAGAGCCAAATATTCAAATGTGCTGAGTACCTATGAATTCCACTGAGGTTATGGGGAGTTTCAGGTGCACATCACATCAGATAATCTAAACCACTTTATTCAGAAGCCTAACCATTGTAGGGACAGGATTGTATATAGCACTAGAAGAATTAATGTATGATTCGCTTTCATCCTGCTAGCCACCCTCTTTGAATAGTAGAAAGAAATGACCCTCTGGGACCATGAGATTCTGATTCTCCTATGCATTACAAATGGGCCCTCTTTACTCTTTGTTTTTCAGATATTTAGTTAGTAAGAGACAGGGGTGTATTGTGTCTATCTTAAGTAGGTTAGAGGAACCTTGAAGGCCTGGGTCTCAGTGTAAATTGTCTTGCTTTATTGATGTAAAACGTAGCAAGGTTTTAATTTGCAATGCCTTTTTGCTGGATATAAAATACTACTGTTTTGTATTCTCAATCTGTGTGTTGTGTGAGTAAGGAAGGTACGCATCAGGAAAAGATAAGGTGTGAAGGCCATTGTTAACCAGATGGTCAAGAAAGGAGGAGCGAAGACACTTATCAAGATTTGTTGACTCCAAAGAACCATCAACGCGTAACATGATTGAGGAAGGGCAAATGTGACAACACTGAGGTGAAGGCTGGCAACCCTAAGGGCAACTGATTAAATCGGAACCAGCACAGGATGCCCCTCTCGGAGGTGTATTGGAATGGTTACATCAAAAGATACTTCTTAATTGGTTGTAACCCCCACGTCACAAACTGACACAGCAAACTGACACAGCAAAATCCATAGACTTCAACAAAGAAAAAGGGACTCTGAGAACAGGGTGCTTGGCCATGAGACTTTGAGAGGTTTGTCTTGCCACACTCCCGAATAGCATCAGATCATGACCGACAAAGCCCTGCTCCCCATTTGCGAATAATCGTGGCTGGCCATTAGATTGATCAGATGATGGGACTGGTAACTATAAACATCAAATGGTGAAAGGGACTGGGTGCATGGGGGTGTGTTGTGGGTGTGTGTAAGCAGACAGAGATTTGAAAAGATATGTAACTGTAGAATTCTCAATAAATGCGGCACGCTGCC
>NC_066620.1:48108973-48167241 GCF_025201925.1 Gopherus flavomarginatus
GATCATGTAAAATTTTCTGCTTCGTTTCTCAAGGATTATCCCACACAATTCCACCCAAGCTCTGGTTTATCTTCTTTATAGTGTTGCTCCTTCCTTTTATCATTTTCAACCTAATTTGATTTATGGTTATGAAAAGCAGCTAGCAGACCAGTAAAGTGCTTACAGCCCTTGCACATCATCAGAAGAGCTAAACTTAAAAAGCCATTTGACTCTGATCATCATCTTGCTACTCTCCTTTCAAATCTACGTCAGTGTTAGCAACCAGTATTTCCTGAATGACTAGTGATGAATGACTAGTGATGAATGACTAGTAAATGACTATGCTCAAGTTGTGTTTTCTCAAGATAGCAGCTGGAACAGCCATGTCTGATTTGAAGGAGGGATGCAAGATAGGAATCAGATTAATGCAATTTCAAGATCCTCTCTCTCATGATCTGTGTTGCGTTATGTAGCATTGGACCTCTGCAAGGTATACAGCATACATTCCTATCCCTGACAGTTTATGAGATATTGACTTAGCAAGGTGCAGAAAATACTGCCAGAGCAAGAGAGGCCAGTGACAGTTTAAGACTGACATACACAGCAAGGCCTGGATAGTGGGCTAGTGTATTTTCCTTCACTACTTTACACAGGTGTCAAGCACTGCTCACAGAGTGAGTATTAGCACTGAAAAACTGTTAGTGAGTAGTCTACATTTTACTGCATGTCAATTGTTTGAAGGCAGCAATGATGTTATGCAGATATTAATCTTATCAGCTTATAAACCTAGGTGTTATGGCTTTTTTGTGACTAAAGTCCTGATTCTGCACGAGCCTGTTGTTGGGTAAAAAAAAAAGTTGAGCTAATCCTTCACAAAGTACCAATGAGTATCTGATATGAGAAACTGGGCGCAAATTATCAACATGACAATTTCGGTATGTTTATAAAAATTATATTTATGTGAAGTGACGAGTGTTCACAGATATCCATTTGTAGAAATAATTTGTTTTACAAAGCACCCTGTACAATCAATTTATCAAAACAATTTACATAAAGATATTTTTTAAATGTTTTGCTTTTTCCACTGTGCCTCATAAGTTTAACGTTTGCACAGCATTCTAGACGCATAGTATAGGTGACTGTTTGCTATTACCGTAGCACCTAGGAGCCCTCGTCATGGACCTGCACCCCACTGTGTTAGGCGCTGTAGAAATAGAGTAAAAAGACGATTGCCTACCCAAAGAGCTTACAGAAGAAGGAGAGTGATAAAAAAAAGAAAAAGGTAGAGGGTTTATTTGTTTTTTTCACCACAATGGATGACTTAGTATGGGCATTGATACAAGATACAGCAGCCCAGCAGGAGGCTACCCGTGTCCAAGCAGCTGCCCAACAGGAGGCAGTGCGGCTGCAGCAAGAGACTAATCGCCTGCTGATGGACCAGACTTCTCAAGACTGAGCTATCTTGTGAGAACTGGTGAACCAGGTAAAGACCTTACAGAGCTGAACCGCGGCCATGATAGGACGCAGATCGTACGGGCCAGCCATTGGCTGCAAAAAATGATCCGGGAGGATGATGTAGAGGCATACCTTCTGGCCTTTGAGAGGACAGCCCTATGGGAGGCCTGGCCTCGAGATCAGTGGTCTGACATCCTTGCCCCATTCCTGTGTGGGGAGGCCCAGAAGGCTTACTATGATCTGCCTGAAGAGGCTGCAGCTGACTACCCCCAGCTGAAAGCAGAGATCCTGACCAGATCTGGGGTAACGACTGCAGTGCGGGCCCCAGCGGTATCAACGATAGGTGGAGGTACCAGGCAAATTAAAACCCCGCGGTCCCAATTGTATGACCTCATCCATCTCGCACAAAAGTGGTTGCGAATGGGAGTCCCGGAGTCCAGAAGAGATAGTAGAGGTTTTGGTCCTTGACTAATACATGAGGGGACTACCGCCAGACCTTCGTGCCTGGGTAAGCCAGAACGAACCCTCCACCTATGATGAGGTTGTTGCACTGGTAGAAAGGCGAAGGACAACGAGGGAGCTGACCCGGCCAGTTAAGGAAGAGGCTCCCCGGGTTAAACTAGCAGCACTAAGCCCTAGAGCTCAAGGGACGGGGCCACTAGGCGAGCCCAGGTGGAAAAAGAGAGGGGCTGAAGGCTCACCAGAAGCCACAAAGAGTCAGAGCACTGAGAGAGAAGAGGATCATGCTAGATTGCCCAAACCAAGAGACCGGGGAATTGCCTAGGGCTCGATACAGATGTTATAAACTGCAGGGAGTGGGGACATATAGCTGCACAGTGTCCCAATGCTGAGGACGCTGATGCAGTGTAACCTGGGGAACTGGGCAGATGCTCCCTAATCCACCTGTGTGGGGGCTCACTAACCCCACATATGTACACCAGACCAGTAAAGCTACATGGGGTCAAGACCATGGCACTGATTGATTCGGGGAGTGCTATCGTGCTTGTCTCAGGGAAGCTTGTGAAGTGTAGTCAGCTGCTGCGGGCTAAGCGTATGGGGATAACATGCGTCCATGGGGCAGTTGGTTATTACCCTACCATCCCAGTAAAACTAGAAGTTCAGGGGAACACTACTGAGGTAGCAGCAGGTGTAGTCCCTAAACTCCCATACCTGGTGCTCATAGCGAGGGACTTCCCAGGGTTTGGAAACTTACTCTCAGTAGGAGAATTGGAGGAAAAGGGGAACCCTGAAGTTAGTGAGGCCTCCATAGTAGATTGTCAACCCACAGTTTTCTCTGAAATATCCCCAGATTTATTTTCCATTCCCAGACAGGGTTGAAAGTCAAAAAGGGAAAAGAGGGCAGCTAAGGCCTTGGGAACCCGAATACTGACTCAAAGCCAGAGGGTCGCTCTCATAGGTAGGAGGTCCCGAAAAGCTGAAAAGGAGGCCACCCAGGAGGGAGAAGCACCCGAGTCTGACCCCCACCCTAAAGCTTCTGAGCCAGTAGAGGCAACAGAGACTAGGCCCCTAGATGTCGGGCAGATTAGCCCCAGGAGAGGAAATTTTGGGCAGGACCAGGCCGAAGACCCAAGGTATGACAACATTAGGAAGGAGGTGACTGAAATAGATGGGGTCCCCGTGGAAGGGAAAATCGAGGGACCAGGACCTTACTTCATAATGAAGAAGCATCTCTTATACCGGGTTGCACCAGTATAGGGGCAGAAGATACAGCAGATCCTAGTATCTTAAAAACACCAGAACGCAATGGTGTCCCTATCTTCTTTTTCTGGAAGCTGGGAATGGGCAAGGGATGGATCACTTGATGATTACCTGTTCTATTCATTCCCTCTGAAGCACCTGGCATTGGCCACTGTCGGAAGACAAGATATTGGGCTAGATGGACCTTTGGTCTGACCCAGTATGGCCATTCTTATTTTCAGATGTTCTCATCACAGGGTCTTCAGCTATGCTGGTTTCAAGCAAAGTTTCTCTGGAAATATCATTAGCTACTACTACAGGTGAAATGTCAGTACTACTGCACAAATCGTTTTCCTGACTTAAACCATGACACGACAGATTCATGCTTGCTGCACTGAGAGGATGACCAGAGGCCTGGAGAAGCTACCTTGCAAGAAGAGACTTAAGGAGCTTGGCTTGTGTAACCTAACCAAATGAAGGCCGAGGGGAGATCCAGTTGCTCTCTATTAGTAAATCAGAGGGATAAACATCCGGGAGGGAGAGCAGTTATTTAAGTTAGGGACAATATTGGCACTAGAACAAATGAGTATAAACTGGCCATCAATAAGTTTAGGCTTGAAATTAGATGAAGGTTTATAACCATCAAAGTAGAGCCCTGCAGGGGGACTGGGATCCCATAGGACTCACTGCCATAATAACGGGAGTGGGTCAAATGTTTTGTTATGGATGGGAGTGGATGGGCAAAAAAATCAGACTGTGGAATTTTGTGGGAAAACATTAAATCTCTCATCAGTTGGTCATAAATAGAATTTCAGCAGTTTAAAGCAAGTTTTTCTTTTTTATTAAATAAAGGTTTTAATACTAAAATTTAAGCCAGAGATTGAACGAGATTAATGGCTATTATAAGAGGTGTTAAAGTATTTTTTTACATGGTTAAAAAGCAAGATTTGTTTTATTCTTTTAGTGGTAAAAATTGTATCTGAATTCCATTTATATATATATATAAAACATATTAACCAAGTGTGGTGGGGTTTTTTTGTTTGTTTGTTTTTTGTTTTTTGTGTTTTTTTTAATAGCCCGGGGGAATCTGTCTTTCTTGTGGGATTTGCAGACTCTTGTGTTTTTTTGCGGATGGGAGTGGGATAAATATAAAAGAAACAATGCAAGAGCAGGTGGAAGTAGATATTGCAGGGCAGGATGGGAGTGGGATTAAACAAATAGTCCCCCATAGGGCTTTACATCAGATAAGTGAAGTTTTGGAACATCTTTCCAAGGAGCATAGTGGGGGACAAAAATCCTAACTTGTTTTGAGACTGAGCTTGCTGAATTCATGGAGGAGATGGTATGATGTGAGTGCCTACAATGGCATATGGCCCACCTGCAACTACTGTTAACAAATATCTCCAACAGCACTAGATGTGGAGGGCTACGAGTTACTAGAGAGAATTCTTTTCCAGGTGTCTAGCTAAGGGGTGGGCAAACTTTTTGGCCCAAGGGCCACATTGGAGTTCAAAATTGTATGGAGGGCGGGTACGGAAGGCTATGCCTCCCCAGATAGCATGGCCCCTGCCCCTATCTACCCCTCCCACTTCCTGCCCCCTGACTACCCCCCCCATAATCCCCGACCCATCTAAACCCCCTGCTCCTTTTCCCCTGACCGCCCCCTCTAGTGACCCCCTACACTAAATGCCCCCCCCGCTCCCTGTCCCCTGACCCCTATCCACACCCCTGTCCTCTGACAGGTCCCCCGGGACTCCCACTCCCTATCCAAGCGCTACCTGTCCCCTGACCACCCCGACCCGTATCCACACACCCGCGGCGTGACTGGCTGCGGCGAATGAGGGGGTGGGAGGCAGTCAGGGAACAGGGAGCACTGGATGGAGTGGATACTCAGGGGGAGGGGTGTCAGGGGAGGAGAAGTGGGGGAAGTGGCGGAGCTCGCCTTCCCAGCCAAGAGCTCAGGTGGGTAGGAGAGGACGGTCTTGTGGGCCGGATGTGACTGCAGGCCATAGTTTGCCCACCCGTGGTAGAGATCAACCTCCCTGAGCCACCCGCTGCTGCCCTTACTTCAGCTGCATGTGTAAGCATGGCCCATAGTGGGCTGCCTATGCTCACAGGGAGCATGCTGTGCTGGGCCAGCCTGCACAGAGCACTGGCCAGTAGGAGAAGATTTGCGGCGGGCACTCTATAGCAAGTGCCAGCAGGTCATTGTTTCTCAAGCCCCCTCATGTACACTCCCCCTTGAAAAACTGTTTGTTTGTGTGCAGATCTCTTTCTTCAGCATCTTTTAACTCCTGCTGCACTGTTTTTTCTTGTGAGTGTTATTAACTGTTATAAGAAAACTTCTTTCTTTGAAGCAAATGGCGAGCAATTTGACCTGCTGATAGGATGTTATCTCTTTTTCTGGTGCCACTTTGGATGACTTGGGATCCATATCTAGTTGGCAGCCGGTATCAAGCGGAGTGCCCCAAGTAGCGGTCCTGGGCCCGGTTTTGTTCAATAGCTTCATTAATGATCTGGAGGATGGCGTGGATTGCACTGTCAGCAAGATTGCAGATGATACTAAACTAGGAGGGGTGGTAGATACGCTGGAGGGCAGGGATACGATACAGAGGGACCTAGACAAATTACAGGATTGAGCCAAAAGAAACCCAGTGAGGTTCAGCAAGGACAAGTGCAGAGTCCTGCACTTAGGATGGAAGAATCCCATGCACTGCTACAGACTAGGGACCGAACAGCTAGGCAGCAGTTCTGCAGAAAAGGACCTAGGGGTTACAATGGATGAGAAGTTGGATATGAGTCAAGAGTGTGCCCTTGTTGCCAAGAAGGCTAACAGCATTTTGGGCTGTATAAGTAGGGGCATTGCCAGCAGATGGAGGGATGTGATCATTCCCCTCTATTCGACATTGTTGAGGCCTCATCTGGAGTACTGTGTTCAGTTTTGGGCCCCACACTACAAAAAGGATGTGGAAAAATTGGAAAGAGTCCAGCAGAGGGCAACAAAAATTATTAGGGAGCTGGAGCACATGACTTATGAGGAGAGTCTGAGGGAACTGGGATTGTTTAGTCTGCAGAAGAGAAGAATGAGGGGTGGGGGGATTTGATAGCTGCTTTCAACTACCTGATAGGGGGTTCCAAAGAATCATAGAATCATAGACTTCAAGGTCAGAAGGGACCATTATGAGCATCTAGTCTGACCTCCTGCACAATGCAGGCCACACAATCTCACCCACTCACTCCTATATTGAACCTGTGTCTGAGCCATTGAAGTCCTCAAATCATGGTTTAAAGACTTCAAGGTGCAGAGAATCTTCCAGCAAGTGACCCATGCCCCATGCTGTGGAGGAAGGTGAAAACCCCCAGGGCTTCTGCCAAATTGCCCTGGAGGAAAATTCCTTCCTGACCCCAAATATGGCGATCAGCCTACCCCTGAGCACGTGGGCAAGACTCACCAGCCAGACACCCAGGAAGAATTCTCTGTAGTAACCTAGATCCCACCCCATCTAACATCCCTTCACAAGCCACTGGGCATGTATACCATTAGTAGTCAAAGATGAATTAATTGCCAACATTAGGCTATCCCATAATAACCATCCCCTCCATAAACTTATCAATCTTAGTCTTGAAGCCAGATATGTCTTTTGCTCCCACTACTCCGCTTGGAAGGCTGTTCCAGAACTTCACTCCTCTAATGGTTAGATACTTTCGTCTAATTTCAACTCTAAACTTCCTAGTGTCCAGTTTATAGCCATTTGTTCTTATGTCCACATTGGTACTGAGATTAAATAATTCCTCTCCATCCCTGGTATTTATTCCTCTGATATATTTATAGAGAACAATCATATCTCCCCTCAGCCTTCTTTTGGTTAAGCTAAACAAGCCAAGCTCTTTGAGTCTCCTTTCATAAGACAGGTTTTCCATTCCACGGATCATCCTAATAGCCCTTCTCTGAACCTGTTCCAGTTTAAATTCCTCCTTCTTAAACATGGGAGACCAGAACTGCACACAGTATTCCAGATGAGGTCTCACCAATGCCTTGTACAATGGTACTAACGCCTCCTTATCTCTGCTGGAAATATCTCGCCTGATGCATCCTAAAACCGCATTAGCTTTTTTCATGGCCATATCACATTGGTGGATCATAGTCATCCTATGATCAACCAATACTCCGAGGTCCTTCTCCTTCTCTCTTACTTCCAGCTGATGCCTCTCCATCTTATAACAATCGTTCTTGTTATTAATTCCTAAATGCATGACCTTGCTCTTTTCACTATTACATTTCATCCTATTACTATTATTCCAGTTTACAAGGTCATCCAGATCTTCCTGTATGATATCCCGGTCCTTCTCTGTATTGGCAATACCTCCCAGCTTTGTGTCATCCGCAAACTTTATTAGCACATTCCCACTTTTTCTGCCAAGGTCAGTAATAAAAAGATTAAATAAGATTGGTCCCCAAACCGATCCTTGCGGAACTCCACTAGTAACCTCCCACCAGCCTGACAATTCACCTTTCAGTACGACCCGTTGTACTCTCCCCTTTAACCAGTTCCTTATCCACTTTTCAGTTTTCATCTTGATCCCCATCTTTTCCAAATTAGCTAATAATTGCCCATGTGGAACCGTATCAAATGCCTTACTGAAATCCAGGTAAATTAGATCCACTGCATTTCCTTTGTCTAAAAAATCTGTTACCTTCTCAAAGAAGGAGATCAGGTTGGTTTGGCATGATCTACCTTTTGTAAAACCATGTTGTATTTTGTCCCAATTACCACTGACCTCAATGTTCTTGACTACTTTTCTTTTCAATTTTTTTCCAAGACCTTGCATACTACAGATGTCAAACTGACAGGCCTGTAGTTGCCCGGATCATTTCCTCCCTACCCCTGTTTCTTAAAGATAGGAACTATGTTAGTAATTCTCCAGTCATACGGTACACCCCTGTGTTTACAGATTCATTCAAAATTCTTGCTAATGGGCTTGCAATCTCATGTGCCAGTTCCTTTAATATTCTTGGATGAAGATTATCTGGGTCTCTCGATTTCGTCCCATTAAGCTGTTTGAGTTTGGCTTCTACCTCAGATGCGGTAATATCTAGCTCCATATCCTCATTCTTCTCTGGCATCCTACCAATATCCCTAAGCTCCTCATTAGCCTCATTAAAGACTGAGGCAAAGTATTTGTTTAGATATTGGGCCATGCCTAGATTATCCTTAACCTCCACTCCATCCTCAGTGTTTAGCAGTCCCACTTCTTCTGTCTTTGTTTTCTTCTTATTTATATGGCTATAGAACCTTTTACTACTGGTTTTAATTCCCTTTGCAAGGTCCAACTCTACATGGCTTTTGGCCTTTCTACCTTTATCCCTACATGTTCTGACCTCAATAAGGTAGCTTTCCTTGCTGATCACTCCCATCTTCCACTCCTTGTAGGCTTTCTGCTTTTTCTTAATGACCTCTCTGAGATGCTTGCTCATTCAGCTTGGTCTACAACTCCCGCCTATGAATTTTTCCCCCTTTTTTGGGATACAGGCTTCTGATACTTTCTGCAACTTTGACTTGAAGTAATTCCAGGCTTCCTCCACCTTTAGATTCACAAGTTCTTCAGTCCAATCCACTTCCCTAACTAATTTCCTTCATTCTTTAAAGTTAGCCCTTTTGGAATCAAAAACCCTAGTCCCAGATCTATTTTTGTTTATCCTTCCATTTAGTTTAAACTGAATTAGCTCACGATCGCTCGAACCAAGGTTGTCCCCTACAACCATTTCTTCTATGAGGTCCTCAACTGCTCACCAAAACCAAATCTAAAATGGCATTCCCCTCTTGTTGGTTCAGCAACTACTTGGTGAAGGAATCCATCGGCTATCGCATCTAGGAAAATCTGAACCCTATTATTATTACTAGCACTTGTCCTCCAGTCTATATCTGGGAAGTTAAAGTCTCCCATGATCACACAATTCCCATTAGTATTTACTTTATTAAATACATTAAAAAGGTCTCTATCCATATCCAAATCAGATCCCAGTGGTCTATAGCACACTCCAAGCACTATCTCACAGGAGGCTCTAGTAACTTCCTTCCTCAATGTGATTTTTGCCCAGACAGACTCTGTCTTATCCATTCCATCCCCTCTTATTTCTTTACAGTCTACCTCATCATTGATATACAATTCTGCTCCACCACCTTTGCCTTTATTTCTGTTTTTCCTAAACAGCATATACCCTTCAATACCTGTACTCCAGTCATGACTACTATTCCACCATGTTTCTGTTATCCGTATAATATCTGGTTTCAGTTCCTGCACCAGTAACTCTAGTTCCTCCATTTTGTTCCCTAGGCTCCTCTCATTGGTGTATAAACATCTTAATTCTTGCTGTTTGGTTTCACTCACATTCTTTATCCGATTAGGCTGAGAGGTTCTACCGCCAGTATCACTTATTAGAATTGTATCGACAGTACCCTTCCTCCATATGTCCATTCTCCTACCCACGACAGTATCCTTTCTTGCTTTGTTTTCTTCCCCCTCTATGTTAAAATCCGATGTGGAGATTACCTGGACATCTCCCAACCATCTCCACCCCAATTCGTAGTTTAAAGTTCTCTTAATCAGTTGTGCCAACCTCCATCCTAAAAGTCTATTTCTCTCCCTGCTCGGGTGAAATCCATCCCGAGAGGATGGATCTAGATTGTTCTCAGTGGTAGCAGATGACAGAACAAGGAGTAATGGTCTCAAGTTGCAACGGGGAAGGTTTAGGTTGGATATTAGGAAAAACGTTTTTCACTAGCAGGGTGGTGAAGCACTGGAATGAGTTACTTAGGGAGGTGGTGGAATCACCTTCCTTAGATGTTTTTAAGGTCAGGCTTGACAAAGCCCTGGCTGGGATGGTTTAGATGGGAATTGATCCTGGTTTGAGCAGGGGGTTGGACTAGATGACCTCCTGAGGTCCCTTCCAACCCTGATATTTTATGATTCTATGACTTTCCAAAGTCTGTACAAATTGGTATGATTAGGATCAAGGTGCTGTTTATTAAATTGTTGAGGATTACACTTTAGATCTTCATGGAAAGCCTTCCAGAATATCTAGATGTTCCAGGATAGGACTCACTGGTAGAGCTGAGGACACAGCTAATCTAGGGCTTGTCTTCGCTAGGGTTTTATAACACATGTAACCCCAGCCCTGAGGTGTGGCTGAAGACTTCTCTCCGTTGCTTGGAGTGGCTTCTCACCTCAGGGATATGGGTCCTTTTGGGTTCGGCTGCTGGCCCGCACCTCAGCTCGCCTGTGGCTCCTCTCCCATCCCCAGCCTCTGCCCCTGGCCCCAGAGATGTACAGGGAGGCTTTGAAAGATCACTTTTTAACAGTGAGCCACAGTAATACATTGTGTACTATGCTCTAACAGGTCCTGCTGTTTTGGGGCCTGTTGGGAATTGAGTGGTGCTTGGTGTACATCTATAAATATTACACAGTCACCAATCATATTAGTTGTCATGCTGTACAGTAACAAATAGGTTACTCAGGTGTTCTATGGGTGCTGCAACAGCAGCAGATTCAGCTAACACAGACAGGTACTATTGTTGATATACAGTAGAACCTCAGAGTTATGAACACCAGAGTTATGAATTGACCAGGCAGCCACACACCTCATTTGGAACCAGAAGCACCCAATCCTGCAGCAGCAGAGCCCCCGCCTCCCCCCAAAAGGCAAATACAGTACGGTAGTGTGATAAACATAAACTACTTAAAACCAACCCCCGCCCCCACTAAAAGTGGAAAGCAACATTTTTCTTCCACATAGTGAAGTTTCAAAGCTGTATTAAGTCAATATTCAGCTGTAAACTTTTGAAAGAAGAACCATAACGTTTTGTTCAGAGCTACAAACATTTTGGAGTTAAGAACAACCTCCATTCCCTAGGTGCTCATAACGCTGAGGTTTTATGTAGTCACATTGGAAAGCGCAAGTTAAAATTCAGAACTCTCTTCCCTTGCTCCCCTAAAGGTTTAAACATGATGTTCTTAATGACTCTTCTTCAGCATGCTTGTGCACAGCATCCCTAGGAGCAACAGCCATGGTGAGTATAGCCTGCTAGGGGTGAGGGAATTGCTCGGTTGCATGAAACTGAGTTTATGGCGATGCTACTGAATACTGGCACCGTTTTCTACAGGTGGTGGTGATTTTTAGGTGATATCTCACTCCTGAGGTAACAAAGGTATAGAGAGCACAGCTGCTGCTGGCATTCTGAAGCCACCAATGTGTTGCTAGCCTGGGTACTGCAATGATGCCTGCCAAACTTATCACTGACTGGCATGGGAAGTATCCTACTATGGAGGAAGAAATAAGGCTTCCATCTCAAACCTTCGGCAGAGGATTAAAACTGTCATTGCGCTGTCTCAGGGGAATACAAGGAACCTTCCCTGTGTACATAAACAGACTGCTCCACTTAGCCCTTCTTGCCTAATTCTACAAGGGGAATGAAAAGCAGATAATACTATCTCTTGGTTGTATCGCTTCCTCTTCTAATATGAGTGAATTAATGAAAAGTCGATAGCTGTGCCCTGTTAAATTGGGAGCACCATAAGTACACCATTGTAATAGGAAAAACAAACACTTACCATCGGGCTTGCCTGTGCTCAACTGCTGGGACTGACTGGGCTGCGGTGGAATCTCAAACCGGTCTTGGTTCATGGCATAGCTGGATCCCACGGTTGCATGTTCTTCATCCTTCACTTCCCCTCCACCTCCTCCTCCTCACTGTTCACACCAGGGGCCTGTGGCTTGGGCTCCTCCTAGTTATCCACAATGGGGTGTGGGGTTGTCATAGCAGATTGACTGTTGGCCTCTCTGGCCTTCTGATATGCCTGATGTAGTTTCTTTGCTTTCACATAGCACTGCTGCTAGTCCCTGTTGCCCCTCTTCTCCTGCATCCCCCATGCAATCTGCTCAGAGGTGTCCACATTTCTGTGGCTGGTCCGTAGCTGTGCTTACACAGTCTCTTCTTTCCAGAGGCCCAGGAGATCCAATATGTCCAGTTTACTCCAAGCTGGAGCACATCTGGTCAGCATGTTCGGCTGGGCAGTTGCACACAGGAATGGAGAAATGCTAGGGAGACAGTCAAGAAAAAGGCATTTCAAAAAGTTGCAGGACTTTAACGGGGAAGGGGGCGTTCTGGTGTCTGTGGTCCCTGGGCAATGGAGTTTGCAGTTGTGACTAGAGCAGTCAGTGTCAGGCACCGTGGGACAGCTGCTGGAGGATTGTTAAGGCTGACAAAGGTAATGCAGCATCTATACTTGTGCAGCATTGACCTGGGTACATTGACCATGGTTCAACGCTGCTTGGGAAGGTGGTGTTACTGTGTTGCTGTAATGGGGCGCTTACATCAGTGGGAGAGACATGTAAGTGTAAACACATGGACAACTAGGTTGATACAAGACAGCTTACATCAGCCTAACTTTTTAATCTACACCAGACCTAAGTGCTTATTTTCATTTGGTAGTTCAATAGCTTCTCAACAAGGAAAAATCTATATCTGATTTCCTGGCAATTATTTGCAGTGCTTCATAACTAATACACTTTTTCTCTCTTAATAATCGGATTACTTTATTTGCCATTACATCAAAATACAGTTCTGCTTGAAGAAACAGGACATCCTACAGTTGCGTCAATATCCATAGCAGTGGAATGCATATTTACATTTGAGTGCTTGCCTCATGCTGGCAGAAACAGTGCTTACAAACTCAGCTATTTTGCTTTCCGAAAACTGTAAAACTTGTAAAGAGAAAAGCACAGCAGACACCTAAAATGAAGGTATAATTTTTCTCAGCAGAGAAAGCGAAGTTTTCAGAGTAAACACGTGTGTTAATGTTTTGCATGAATAGCCACACTTCAATGGAAAGATCTTTAACAAATTGTTTTTGTGTGATCATAAAAATAACATAGTAGGAGGTATCTTTCTGAAATGCATTTCAAGTGTGGGACCAGGAAGGAAGGGGGAGGAGTTGAGGAGGCTAAGTGAGAGTTACAGAAGGTGCAGCAGCAGCTTGGTAAAGGGGTTTCCACTGTAAATAAAGTCCTTTTGAAGCTTGTCAGTACCTTGCCTGCTTGACACAACATTTTGGCAACGATGATGGATCTTCTGCCTCTGAACCCACCTGCACCCTTTCAGCAAAGCCCAAGTGAGCCTCCAATTGCTTTTACTGCCTGGATCCATATGTTTGAGACTTATCTGCATGCAATCAGTGCTACAGAGATTTCTGAAGTAAGAAAGCGTGCTCTGCTAATCCACTGCCTTACAGCAGAAGGGCAGCATATATTTTACACTTTTCCCCTTGCAGATGATAGATATGAGACTGCACTCACTGCATTAAAGAACTTTTTTGTGCCAAAAGTGAATGTAATTGCTACAGATTTCGCCAGCATGAGCAGAAACCAGGGGAGACTATAATGCAGTATATGGCTTCCCTGAGGAGTCTGATTGTAACTTGTGACTTTGGGACTATGGCAGATGAGCTGATTAGAGACCAGCTCATTGAGAAAACCACCATGCTTCGTGTAAGAGAACGCTTTTTTCTAGAACCACGACTTACACTAGAAAAAGCAATAACCATAGGTACTCAGATTGAGTCAGCTACAGCTGAAGTCAAAATAATGGGCAAAGACACAGGAGGCACAGTCCATGCTGTGACTCCTTTGCAGAAAAGTTCACTATTGCTGAAGATAAACAATTGCAAGAGGCAAACTAATAAAAAGCCACTGAAGCAGCAGATTTATTGGCTGCTTTAAATCTCAGAGTAGTTAATGGACCAATTGATCTTCTTCAGCAAAGCAGTTGTGCAATACACACACCAGTTTCAGCTGGGACCCAACACCAGGTGGAGGAGAAACTCAGCTGTGCTTATGGGTTTCTGCATAAAGTTAAAATGTGGAATAATGAGATGCCTGTACAGCACAGAAATTACAGCACTTACCACTTTCAGTCAGGGAAGCTGTTCCAGAGGAACTTAGAAAACTTGTTCCAAATGACATTATTGAAGAGATTAACTCCTGGGAATGGGTTTCACCTATAGTGGTGACATAGAAGAAGGGTGGAGGCATTCGCCTTTGTGTGGACTTAAGGGAGCCAACTAAAGCTATTGTGATTGACAGCCATCCTCTTCCTGACATAGAAGTAGTATTTGCAGAACTCCGTGGAGCAAAGATGTTTTCTACTCTTGATTTGCAGAGCGCCTACTACCAGCTTATGTTGCATGAAGACAGCAGAGACCTCACAGCATTTATTACTATTTTGTTTTAAACGTGTTCCATATGGTCTTGCACCAGCCCCAAGTGCCTTCCAAAAAATGATGTCATTGATTCTGAAGAATCAACATGGAGTTCAATGCTATTTGGATGATATTATCGTGTTTGGAAATACTACTGAGGAACATGACAATAACCTGCAGTCTGTGCTGAACTGCATCAGCAAAGCAGACCTCAAGCTCAATAGGTCCAAATGCAAATTTAGACAAACTGAACTCTCCTTTCTGGGGCATACAATTTCACAGGCTGGACTAAAACCTGATCCAGATCATACCCTGGCAATTTCAAATGCTCCTACTCCAACAGATTTGCAAACCTTAAGTTCCTTCTTGGGTCTTTGTCATAAACAGATAGCTAAGGGTTAATGTCTCTTTCACCTGAAGCACCTGACCAGAGGACCAATCAGGAAACCGGATTTTTTCAACTTTGGGTGGAGGGAATTGAGTGTCTAAGGTCTTTGTTTTCTGCCTGC
The DNA here is from genome assembly GCF_025201925.1 of Gopherus flavomarginatus. Taxonomy (NCBI): domain Eukaryota; kingdom Metazoa; phylum Chordata; order Testudines; family Testudinidae; genus Gopherus; species Gopherus flavomarginatus. Next base: position 48,123,871 of record NC_066620.1, read on the forward strand.
CTGCTTTCTCTGAGCTTTGGAGAAGTAGTTTCTTTTTTCTAGTCTTCTGTTTCCAAGTGTAAGGACAAAGAGATCAGATAGTAAGTTATATGGTTTCTTTTCTTTGGTATTTGCATGAATATAAGTGCTGGAGTGCTTTGATTTGTATTCTTTTTGAATAAGGCTGTTTATTCAATATTCTTTTAAGCAATTGACCCTGTGTTGTATCATCTAATACAGAGAGAACATTTGTACTTATTTTTCTTTCTTTTTATATAAAGCTTTCTTTTAAGACCTGTTGGAGTTTTTCTTTACTTCAGGGAAATTGAGTCTGTACTCACCAGGGAATTGGTGGGAGGAAGAAATCAAGGGGAGATTTGTGTGTTGGATCGCTAGCCTGATTTTGCATTCCCTCTGGGGGAATAGGAAAGTACTTTTTGTTTTCAGGATTGGGAACAGAGAGGGGGAGTCTCTCTGTGTAGTTTCACAGAGCTTGTGTCTGTGTATCTCTCCAGGAGCACCTGGAGGGGGGAAGGGAAAAAGGATTATTTCCCTTTGTTGTGAGACTCAAGGGATTTGGGTCTTGGGGTCCCCAGGAAAGGTTTTTCAGGGGGACCAGAGTGCCCCAAAACACTCTAATTTTTTGGGTGGTGGCAGCAGGTACCAGGTCCAAGCTGGTAACTAAGCTTGGAGGTTTTCATGCTAACCCCCATATTTTGGACGCTAAGGTCCAAATCTGGGACTAAGGTTATTACATGAGTGGCAGCTGGTGGGAGACAGAATCCAGAAGCCAGTAGAAATATTATATTTTTCTTTTCTCTGCTAAGGGCTTTTTAGCAGAGAGAAGCAGTTGGTTTTAAAAGGGAACCAGAGAGAATTTTTTTTTCTGCTCTCTCTCGCAGTTTGTGGCTTGCATGTTAAGGGTCTTTTGTCATGCAATAGCCCTCCCATTAGGAGTCAAGTACCAGCACTTATAGGCATGCAAATAAAGTGGTTTTTCTGGTTTCCCTTCATTGAACATTAGCTAGAGAGAGAAAAGGAAAATTAGCTAAAGGCACTGTTGCTAGGCAGACTTCAGGAGGCAACAGAGAACCTGCAGTGCAGAAGATAAACACCGGAGGGCACCCCAACACAAGAAAACAGGAATCATGACTTCTAAGGCAAAAATTGACGCCGAAGAGCAAATCAAAGAAGCTGAACACAGGCGACAACTGGAAATAAAACAAAAAGAGATGGAGATGAAAGAAAGAGAAGAACAGATCAAAGAGGCAGCCTTCCAAAGAGAACAGGCAGCCCAAGAGGCAGCACACAAAAGAAAACTAGAAGAAGAAGAGGTGGCCCACCGCCGAGAAATGGAAAAGCACCAAAAAGAAATGGAAAAAACAACAAAAAGAAATGGAAAAACAACAAAAAGAGAATGAAGAGAAGGAAAAACAGAGAAAACATGAACTGGAGTTGGCAAAAGCTGGGCTGCATGTGCCAGCCAACCCTAACAACCCGGCGCCCATTATTGCTCCACAGCACAGGAAATTTCCCACCTACAAGGCAGGTGATGACACCGAGGCCTTCTTGGAAAATTTTGAAAGAGCCTGTCTTGGGTACAGCATTCCCGAAGACCAGTACATGGTAGAATTGAGGTCACAGCTCAGTGGACCTTTAGCAGAGGTGGCAGCTGAAATGCCTAAGCACCAAATGAATGACTATAAACTTTTTCAAACCAAGGCCAGATACAGGATGGGGATAACCCCAGATCATGCCCGTCGGCGTTTCAGAAACCAAAAGTGGAAACCAGAGGAGTCATTTCCCAAACACGCCTACTACATTGCAAAAAACTATGAGGCCTGGCTAACAGGAAACAACATTCAAACCTTGGAAGAACTGAACCTCCTCATACAAATGGAGCAGTTCTTGGATGGTGTTCCTGAAGACATCACGCGGTACATACAAGATGGAAACCCCAAGAATATCGCTGAGGCGGGGGAGATTGGAGCCAAATGGATGGAACTGGCAGAAAGCAAGAAAGCTACTGTCAAGGGGAACGATTACCCCAGGGGGCACACAGACCATAAACCCTACAACCGAGGACAGCCAAAGACCCCACATACCACCCAAGTAAAGCCACAGACACCCTACTCTTCCACCTCACCAGTCTCCAGTAACTCACCTCGGCCCAGTGACCCATCAGATGGAAGATGCTTTAAGTGTAATGAACTGGGACATATCAAGGCCAACTGTCCCAAGAACACCATGCGAGTGCAATTCATTACACCACCATCACACCAAAGATCCCCAGGCCCGGATGCCTCTCAAATACCCTTGGAGCGAAGGGAAAATTTGAGAGTGGGCGGAAAGAAGGTTACTGCGTGGAGAAACACGGGGGCACAAGTGTCAGCTATCCACCAATCCTTCGTTGACCCCAAATTCATCAACCCAAAGGCCAAAGTTACAATTTACCCCTTCATGTCACAAGCTGTAGACTTGCCTACAGCTCAACTGCCTGTCCAGTACAAAGGCTGGTCAGGAATGTGGACTTTTGCAGTCTATGACAATTATCCTATCCCCATGCTACTGGGGGAAGACTTGGCCAACCAGGTGAGGCGGGCCAAGAGAGTGGGAATGGTTACACGTAGCCAAACCAGGCAAGCTTCCAGACCCATTCCTGTTCCTGAACCGTCCACAGAGGCCCCGTCTGTGTTACCAGAGACCCAGACAGAGGTAAAGGACCCGGATTCCATGCCTACCACTGAAACAGCCACAGCATCTCCAGTCCCAGGCCCGGAACTGGAACAGCAACCAGCACCAGCAAGTGCAACCCCATCTTCAAACTCAACGCCAGAGGGCGCCAGCGAGCCAGAACTGGCAGAAGCACAAGACAGCCATACCCAAAAGGCTCAGCCAGAGCCTGAAATACCCTCAGGTGCACCAGCGGAGAGCGGTTCACCAGCAACGGAAACAACACCATCACCTACATCGCTTCCAGAGGGACCAAGCCCAAGTCCACAGTCTCAGGAAGAACTGGTGACCCCAGCCTCAAGGGAACAGTTCCAGACTGAGCAGGAAGCAGATGACAGCCTTCAGAAAGCTTGGGCGGCGGCACGGAGCACCCCACCGCCTCTCAGCTCTTCTAATCGATCCCGGTTTGTTATAGACCAAGGACTTTTATACAAGGAAATTCTTTCTGGTGGACACCGGGAAGAATGGCAGCCGCAAAAACAGTTGGTGGTTCCAACTAAGTACCGGGGGAAGCTCTTAAGCTTAGCCCATGATCATCCCAGTGGCCATGCTGGGGTGAACAGAACCAAGGACCGGTTGGGGAAGTCCTTCCACTGGGAGGGGATGGGCAAGGACGTTGCCAAGTATGTCCGGTCTTGTGAGGTATGCCAAAGAGTGGGAAAGCCTCAAGACCAGGTCAAGGCCCCTCTCCAGCCACTCCCCATAATTGAGGTCCCATTTCAGCGAGTAGCTGTGGATATTCTGGGCCCTTTCCCAAAAAAGACGCCCAGAGGAAAGCAGTACGTACTGACTTTAGTGGACTTTGCTACCCGATGGCCAGAAGCAGTCGCTCTAGGCAACACCAGGGCTAACACTGTGTGCCTGGCCCTAACAGACATCTTTGCCAGGGTAGGTTGGCCCTCTGACATCCTTACAGATTCAGGGTCTAATTTCCTGGCAGGGACCATGGAAAAACTGTGGGAAACTCATGGGGTGAATCACTTGGTTGCCACCCCGTACCACCATCAAACCAATGGCCTGGTGGAAAGGTTCAATGGAACTTTGGGGGCCATGATACGAAAATTCATCAACGAATTCTCCAATAATTGGGACCTAGTGTTGCAGCAGTTGCTGTTTGCCTACAGGGCTGTACCACATCCCAGTTTAGGGTTTTCACCATTTGAACTTGTGTATGGTCACGAGGTTAAGGGGCCATTACAGTTGGTGAAGCAGCAATGGGAGGGGTTTACGCCTTCTCCAGGAACTAACATTCTGGACTTTGTAAGCAACCTACAAAGCACCCTCCGACACTCTTTAGCCCTTGCTAAAGAGAACCTAAAGGATGCTCAAGAAGAACAAAAGGCCTGGTATGACAGACATGCCAGAGATCGGTCCTTCAAGGTAGGAGACCAGGTTATGGTCTTGAAGGCGCAACAGGCCCATAAGATGGAAGCATCATGGGAAGGGCCCTTCACGGTCCAAGAGCGCCTGGGAGCTGTAAACTACCTCATAGCATTTCCCAATTCCTCACTAAAGCCTAAAGTGTACCATGTTAATTCTCTCAAGCCTTTCTATTCCAGAGACTTACAGGTTTGTCAGTTTACAGTCCAGGGAGAGGATGCTGAGTGGCCTGACGGTGTCTACTACAACGGGAAAAAAGACGGTGGCGTGGAAGAGGTGAACCTCTCAACCACCCTGGAACGTCTGCAGCAGCAACAAATCAAGGAGCTGTGCACTAGCTTCGCCCCATTGTTCTCAGCCACCCCAGGACGGACTGAATGGGCATACCACTCCATTGATACAGGTAATGCTCACCCAATCAGAACCCCACCTTACCGAGTGTCTCCTCATGCCCAAGCTGCTATAGAACGGGAGATCCAGAACATGCTACAGATGGGTATAATCCGCCCATCTACCAGTGCATGGGCATCTCCAGTGGTTCTGGTACCCAAACCAGATGGGGAAATACGCTTTTGCGTGGACTACCGTAAGCTAAATGCTGTAACTCGTCCGGACAACTATCCAATGCCACGTACCGATGAGCTATTGGAAAAGTTGGGACGTGCCCAGTTCATCTCTACAATAGACTTAACCAAGGGGTACTGGCAAGTACCGCTAGATAAACCTGCCAAGGAGAGGTCAGCATTCGTCACCCATGCGGGGGTGTATGAATTCAATGTCCTTCCTTTCGGCCTTCGAAATGCACCCGCCACCTTCCAGAGGCTGGTAGATGGTCTACTAGCTGGACTGGGAGAATTTGCAGTTGCCTACCTCGATGATGTGGCCATTTTTTCAGACTCCTGGCCCAAACACCTACTACACCTGGAAAAGGTCTTTGAGCGCATCAGGCAGGCAGGACTAACTGTTAAGGCCAAAAAGTGTCAAATAGGCCAAAACAGAGTGACTTACCTGGGGCACCAGGTGGGTCGAGGAACCATAAACCCCCTACAGGCCAAGGTGGATGCTATCCAAAAGTGGCCTGTCCCACGGTCCAAGAAGCAGGTCCAATCCTTCTTAGGCTTGGCCGGATACTACAGGCGATTTGTACCCCACTACAGCCAAATCGCTGCCCCACTGACCGACCTGACCAAAAAGATCCAGCCAAATGCAGTTAAGTGGACTGATAAGTGTCAAAAGGCCTTTACCCAACTTAAGGCAACGCTCATGTCGGACCCTGTGCTCAGGGCCCCGGATTTTGACAAGCCATTCCTAGTAACCACAGATGCATCTGAGCGTGGTATAGGAGCAGTGCTCATGCAGGAAGCAACAGATCACAACTTCCATCCTGTCGTGTTTCTCAGCAAGAAACTGTCTGAGAGGGAAAGTCACTGGTCAGTCAGTGAAAAGGAATGCTATGCCATTGTGTACGCCCTGGAAAAGCTACGCCCATATGTTTGGGGACGGCGGTTCCAACTACAAACTGACCATGCTGCACTAAAGTGGCTTCATACTGCCAAGGGGAACAACAAGAAACTTCTTCGTTGGAGTTTAGCTCTCCAAGATTTTGATTTTGAAATTCAACACATCACAGGAGCTTCTAATAAAGTTGCTGATGCACTCTCCCGTGAGAGTTTCCCAGAATTCAGTAGTTAAAAAGTGTTCTTAAAATGTAGAAGTCTGTTAGTTATATACTTAGGAGTATATGTAAAGGTGTATGTGTTGTATTAATCTGTTTATTTTCAAGTTCTAGAAGGAAATCGCCGCCAGTGAGCTTCCCCACTGTCTGCAATTTGGGGGGCGTGTCATAAACAGATAGCTAAGGGTTAATGTCTCTTTCACCTGAAGCACCTGACCAGAGGACCAATCAGGAAACCGGATTTTTTCAACTTTGGGTGGAGGGAATTGAGTGTCTAAGGTCTTTGTTTTCTGCCTGCCTGCTTTCTCTGAGCTTTGGAGAAGTAGTTTCTTTTTTCTAGTCTTCTGTTTCCAAGTGTAAGGACAAAGAGATCAGATAGTAAGTTATATGGTTTCTTTTCTTTGGTATTTGCATGAATATAAGTGCTGGAGTGCTTTGATTTGTATTCTTTTTGAATAAGGCTGTTTATTCAATATTCTTTTAAGCAATTGACCCTGTGTTGTATCATCTAATACAGAGAGAACATTTGTACTTATTTTTCTTTCTTTTTATATAAAGCTTTCTTTTAAGACCTGTTGGAGTTTTTCTTTACTTCAGGGAAATTGAGTCTGTACTCACCAGGGAATTGGTGGGAGGAAGAAATCAAGGGGAGATTTGTGTGTTGGATCGCTAGCCTGATTTTGCATTCCCTCTGGGGGAATAGGAAAGTACTTTTTGTTTTCAGGATTGGGAACAGAGAGGGGGAGTCTCTCTGTGTAGTTTCACAGAGCTTGTGTCTGTGTATCTCTCCAGGAGCACCTGGAGGGGGGAAGGGAAAAAGGATTATTTCCCTTTGTTGTGAGACTCAAGGGATTTGGGTCTTGGGGTCCCCAGGAAAGGTTTTTCAGGGGGACCAGAGTGCCCCAAAACACTCTAATTTTTTGGGTGGTGGCAGCAGGTACCAGGTCCAAGCTGGTAACTAAGCTTGGAGGTTTTCATGATAACCCCCATATTTTGGACGCTAAGGTCCAAATCTGGGACTAAGGTTATTACAGTCTTACCTCCTGGTATGCAAAATTAATTCCCAATTATGCTTCTGTCATTGAACCGTTACGAGAACTACTAGGTAGAAGTTCAACCTTACTGTGGACAATGGACGAATAAGCTAGTTTTGAAACGGTGAAAAACTTGATTGTACATAGTCCAGTACTTGCAGTATTCAGTCCCACTTTGTCCGCCAATTGTAACTACTGATGCTTCTGATTATGGACTTGGGACTGTCCTCACACAACTTCATGAGGACAACACAGAGAGGACTGTTGCATTTGCTTCAAGGATACTGAGAGAAAATATTCTACAGTCGAAAAAGAAGCATTTGCTTGTATCTGGGCTACTGGCCTTTCTCGCCATCCTTTGCTTTCATCAGATGGTCCAACAGAGGATGAGAATGTAGTACTTGCACTTATTACAAGCGTTCTTACTGCAGTTACAAGAGAACAATTTCAAGCTGCTTGTTCAGCATGTCCAATTCAACAAAAACTACCGGGTATTTCTGACATAGTGATGGCCCAGTAACCCTAAAAGCCTTGGCCCAGTTTTGCTGCCTTATTTTAGAGTTCAGGATGAATGTTCTTTGCTCGATGGCTGTGTGCTACGAAGTACACACCTGCTACTTGTTCCAGAAGAATTACAGTCAAAACTCATACACCTGGCACATGATACTCATCAAGGAATTGTCAGAACCAAACAATGACTACGGGATCTGTATTGGTGGCCAGGGATGGACTCTCAAACTGAAGCACTCATAAAATCCTGTGTCACTTGCCAAATGCATGATAAGACAGCAGTGACATGTACCCCGCCATTACAGCCTGTTCCTCTTCCTGAATCTGCATGGGAAAAAATGGCAATTGACATTGTAGGACCCTTTGATACTGCTCCAATTGACTGTCGTCATGCCATCACTTTAATAGACTATTTCAGTAAATGGCCTGAGGTAATGTTTACATCGCAAATCTCTTCTGCTCCAATAATTAAGTTCTTCTTTTTGGTTTTTAGCAGGGAAGGGAACCCCAAAGAACTGGTTTCCGATAATTGTAGTCAATTTACTTCCCCAGAGTTTGAAACCTTTCTAGCAGAGAGGAACATTTTACACAGAAGGTCATCCTTATATTACCCTCAGGCCAAGGGGGAAATCAAACGGTTCAAGAGAAGTTTGAAAGAGAATTTGCAAACAGCTAAACTGGAAGGGCGATTGTGGATACCCGTCGCTACTGATTTCTTGCAAGCATACTGGGCTACACGACATGCCACAATGCAAAGATCACCCGCAGAGTCACTGCATGGGAAACAGATGAATACTAAACTGAACATTGCTGGATTGTTAAAGGCACAACCTGATGCCTCAAATGAGGCTGATGTGAGAAAAACAGTTGAACAGAACCAAGCAAAGTATAAGGCTTTCACAGACAAGCGGCGGGGTGCTAAGGAACCAACGTTTGAGTGGTGTTCCTTCGTTAGAATACGAAAACCTGGAATTTTATGCAAAGGGGACCATGAATTCACAGCGCCTCTTAAAATCATAGAGAAGAAGGGACCTTACACCTATCAATTTTCTAATGGGTGGGTATGGAATGCTTCTTATCTTGCACCTGCCTATGCACTAAGGGGAGATTATGCCAACACCCAGTCTGCACTGGATGACTTCACCATAGAACCAACACAACAAGATGTTGCACTGGAACGAGGGCTTGGGAGACGGCCTGTCAGACCCAGACGACCACCTGTCTGGACTAAAGACTATGTTATGTAGTATCTACAGTGTAATATTTCTGCCAATAGCATAGTGTCTTGTTTCCTATTTGTTCTTGTGGTTAAAACAACAATGTTTATTCTAACTGGCAGAGTTTCTTAAGAGAGGAGGGAATGTGGTGTTTAGATATGCTTGTAATTATTAGAACTGAGAGCACTGGCTGTTGGGAGTCTGAAAGGACAGGAAACAGGAAGGAGGGGGGAGGAGTGGAGGAGGCTGAGTGAGAGTTACAGAGGGTGCAGCAGCAGCTTGGTAAAGGGGTTTCCACTATAAATAAAGTCCTGTTGAAGCTTGTTAGTACCTTGCCTGCTTCATACACCACCACATAGAGCAGCTACATAGGAGACCTTATAGCAGTGCAGCTGCAGCGGTACAGCTGTGCTGTTGTAAGGTCTCTAGTGTAGATAGACACAGCCTAAGGAATCAGAATGTCAAATTAGAAGTTATGCTCCAGATAGAAATTGCTAATCATGGTTCCAGAGACCGGAATTTGATTCAACATTGTAACAGTTTCATAGAGTGAAATTCTTTCTAGCCCTGTCTGAATTATTATGAAAGTGAGGAGTAATTTTTAAATGCATAGTCTTTATTGCATTCAACTAAGAAAAATCAAAATTTTGAATCCTAAGCCTTTTAAAAATCAGTTGTAGTAATGTTCTCCTTGTGTTTCAGGTTCAGTGATATACACTTTGTATTAAGGAAAAAAGCAGATATAAAATGAGCGGGGTTGTGGATGAATGGAATGAAGGCCTTTCCACGAGGGCCCTTCAGAAGATTCCAGAGCTTGAAAGTCAACTAGACAAGCTTAAAAAAGAACGACAGCAAAGACAGTTTCAGCTTGAATCGCTGGAGGCAGCTTTGCAAAAGCAGAAGCAGAAGGTAATAGTCTTAATGCACCATGTAACTTTTAATACAATTTTGTTCTGCTCATATCCCTTCAGCGTGCTGCTGCAAGGATTCCCCTGCCTGCCTCTTTGACCGTGTCACCTCTCTCGGCGCCCCTCCATTCAGGGGCGGCAGGTTATATGGGCTCATGGTGCCTGAGCACCAGAAATATTCAAGGCTGGGGGCTGTGCTCCACCAATATTTGGAGCTGGGTTTCTCCCCTGGCCCTGCCCCCACACCCCACGACTCAGAGCTTCCCTGCCTGAAAAAAACCAGCCCGTGCCTCTCTCCCTTGCTTGTGCTGCCGGCTGCCTGCCCCTGCTTCTGCCTAAGGCTATAGAGAGCAGCAGCCGGCAGACTGTTGGAGCACCTCAGGAGGGGGAGCGGTAGAGAGGAGGGGGGCAGGAGGCACGCACGTGCTTGGGAGCCCTCTCTCCCGTCCCCGGCACCCACCTGGAGGAGACACCTAGGGGATTTCTGGCCAGGAGATGGACATCTGGAGTGGACCTCAATCACCTGAGCAGCTGCTGGGGCTTCGATGAGGTTTGACCCTGTGATCCACCCCCTCCCCCCTGCAGCCCCCACTCCTGCCCAGTGCACGCTAGGGGTAGCCCCATCCCCAGTGAGGCTAGGGTGAGGGGCAGCAGGCTGCAGCAGGGGAGGAAGGAAGCCACATGTGATGGCGGTCCCCCCAGCAGCCACCCACCCACCACAGGGTAGATGGGGGAGGGGGGCTTCCTAGACCTAAGCAGCTGAGGCTTGGGTGAATTTTGTGACACTCTACCCCCCCCCACCCAGCCACCACCCTGCAGTCCCCACTTCTGCCCCACGCTGGGCAAGGGGCAGCCCTATCCCCAGTGAGGCTATGGTGAGGGGCAGCAGCGGGGGAGGCCAGACATGATGGCAACCCCCCGCTCGATACCCACTGTAGGGGAAGCGAATGGGCTTTCTGGACCTGGGGGCTTGTCTACATCACAAAGTTGCAGCGCTGGTGAGGGGGTTACAGCGCTGCAACTTAGGAGGTGTACACATCTGCAGGGCATCACCAGCGCTGCAACTCCCTGTTTGCAGCGCTGGCCATACTCCCGTTTTGTCTCGGGTGTAGAGGATCCAGCGCTGGTGATCCAGCGCTGGTAATCAAGTGTAGACACTTACCAGCGCTTTTCTTGATCTCCGTGGAATAAGCAGGTATCCCAGCATACCTGAGGAAGCCTCTCTGGTAATCAAGCAGGTCTCCTTCCCCGCGGTTTGCAGGGGGGTTCGGGGAACGCGAGAGCAAACCGCGGGGAAGCAGGCCCTAGGAGCATGTGCAGTGACTGTGGTGCAGAGTGAGTGTGCTGCCGGTGAAGGGCGGGGGGAAGAGGAGGGGTCCCTCCCCTGGACCTTGCTGCTGCTGGGGGCAGGGAGTCCTCTCTGGCCCTAGCCCTGGGGCAGCCTATCTGCACCCCAAGTTCCTTATCCCCAGCCCTGCCCACTCCAGAGACTGTGCCCCTAGCAACTCAACCCTGAGCACCCTCCTGCACTGTGAACCCCTCATCCCCAGCCCCACCCCAGAGCCCTCAGTTGAGGGGAAAACCGTGCAACTTAAAATTTGGTGGTCAGTTTGGAGTATCATTGTGTTTAGCACAATACTTGATTATATTACACCCTTTAAAGTACAGAACTAGTCATATACAGGTGTTACAAAGTGGGAATGTTCTTAATGTTTTCTCTGAATACTGTGTGGGTGCCTCAGTTTCCCCTATGCATTTCTCAAGGATCTAGATGGTGGGATAAGGGCGTGTGATTGTTGTAGAGCCCTAGAGGGCCAATGTGATGCCGTCTGCACAGAGAATGGATGAAACCCTGTCTCCGGGCAACTGATGGCCTGGGCCGCTCTCCTGCAAAGTGCCAACTGAAGGTGTTGGAAAACAAAGAGATCAGGTGGCCTCTTAATGCCTGGAAAAGAGACAAAGGCCAGAGGAGGGAGTGTCAGTGCCTGTGCGGACTTCCAGGGAGTGCATAGTGTGGAAGGGGATGCTGGGATGCTTTGGAACTACACCATACAAAGCCAGTCAGGACTCCAGGGGGAGCCTCCTCTCTCTGAGCATACTGTCTCCAGGGCAAGAAGCTTACGCCTTCCTGGGTCTGACCTCAGAGCATTCAGCATGCCCTTCCACACCGTGTGCTTTCTGCAGCGAGTCTGCCCAGGCAGGTCCTGGGGAAACCAGAGGTCCCTGCACCCCAACTCTACAGTCAGACGTGACTCTCAGCCAGCTGGTAAAACAGAAGGTTTATTAGATGACAGGAACACAGTCTAAAACAGAGCTTGTAGGTACAGAAAACAGGACCCCTCAGTCAGGTCCATCTTGGGGGCTGGGGAGCCCAGACGCAAGTTCTGGGCCTCTCCCCATTTCCCCAGCCAGCTCCAAACTGACACTCCCTCCTCTGGCCTTTGTGTCTCTTCTGGACAAGGAGGCCACCTGATCTCTCTGTCCCCAACACCTTCAGTTGGCACCTTGCAGGGGAAACTGAGGCACCCACACAGTATTCAGAGAAAACATTAAGAACATTCCCACTTTGTCACAACAGGTGCAACAAAATATAATACCGTATACTGAAGCAGGCAAGTGCTGCTTCTGACCTTCCACCTTTAATTGACCTTTGTAATCTTGTGGTGCTGACGCGTTGTAGCTTCATTTTATGTCGGCTTACTGGGAGGGAGTGAGGGAGCACCACCATTTTGGGCACCACGAAAAATTATACAAATCTGTCGCCAATGCCTCCATCCTCTAGTGCAACAAACAAGCTGCTTGTCTTCACTTCCCAGCTCCTTCATGGCCTACCTCATCCTAGGTATTCTTTTTTTCATTCACTATCGAAATGTCAACTCCCGCCTCTGATTGGCCCATAACGCATCCATTTGTTAAATTTTAAACAAGCACTTTTGTGTTTTCTCCCATGCTGACTGTCAGCTTATGCTTGGGAAGAGCCCCCCATAACCATCTGCAAAGTCCCCTCATCTTCTTTCAAAGCCCTCCTTACAACTCTCCTTTGCTGTGATGCCTACAAAAAACTTGACAACAGTTAAGCTTTGGTCTGAGTACACAAGCCGCCTAACCTAGTGACTAATGTTGTCTCATTGTTTCCTTGTAGTCTCTCCTTTTTCCTTGTCTTGTACTTAAATTGTAAGCTCTTTGGAGTAGGGATCGTCTGGTCTGGTGTACATATGTGGGGTTAGTGAGACCCCCACAAGGTGGATTAGGGAGCATGTGCCCAGTTCCCCAGGTTACACTGCATCAGCTCCTCAGCATTGGGACACTGTGCAGCTATATGTCCCCACTCCCTGCAGGCATAACATCTGTATGGAGCCTTAGGCATTCCCCGGTCTCTTGGTTTGGGCAATCTATCATGATCCTCTTCTCTCTCAGTGCTCTGACTCTTTGTGGCTTCTGGTGAGCCTTCAGCCCCTCTCTTTTTCCACTTGGGCTCTCCTAGTGGCCCCGTCACTTGAGCTCTAGGGCTTAGTGCTGCTAGTTTAACCCGGGGAGTCTCTTCCTTAACTGGTCGGGTCAGCTCCCTCGCTGTCCTTCGCCTTTCTGCCAGTGCAACAATCTCATCATAGGTGGAGGGTTCGTTCTGGCTTACCCAGGCACGAAGGTCTGGCGGTAGTCCCCTCATGAATCCGTCAATGACCAAAACCTCTAATATCTCTTCTGGACTCCGGGACTCCATTCGCAACCACTTTTGTGCGAGATGGATGAGGTCATACAATTGGGACCGCGGGGTTTTATTTTCCTGGTACCTCCACTTGTGATACCGCTGGGCCCGCACTGCAGTCGTTACCCCAGATCTGGTCAGGATCTCTGCTTTCAGCTGGGGGTAGTCTGCTGCAGCCTCTTCAGGCAGATCATAGTAAGCCTTCTGGGCCTCCCCACACAGGAATGGGGCAAGGATGCCAGACCACTGATCTCGAGGCCAGGCCTCCCATAGGGCTGTCCTCTCAAGGGCCAGAAGGTATGCCTTTACATCATCCTCCCGGGTCATTTTTTGCAGCCAATGGCTGGCCCATATGATCTGCGTCCTATCATGGCCGCGGTTCAGCTCTGTAAGGGTCTTTACCTGGTTCACCAGTTCTCACAAGATAGCTCAGTCTTGAGAAGCCTGGTCCATCAGCAGGCGATTAGGCAGCCGCACTGCCTCCTGTTGGGCAACTGCCTGGACACGGGTAGCCTCCTGCTGGGCTGCTGTAGCTTGTATCAATGCTCATACTAAGTCATCCATTGTGGTGAAAAAACAAATAAACCCTCTACCTTTTTTTTTTTTAATCACTCTCCTTCTTCTGTAAGCTCTTTGGGGTAGGGATAGTCTTTTTGTTCTATTTGTACAACGCCTAACACAGTGGGGTGCTGTTCCATGACAAGGGCTCCTAGGTGCTACGGTAATAGCAAACAGTCACTTATACAATGCGTCTAGAATGCTGTGCAAAGGTTAATCTTATGAGGCACAGCGGAAAAGGTAAAAAATTTTTAAAATACCTTTGTATAAATTGTTTTGATAAGTTGATTATACAGGGTGCTTTGTAAAACAAATTATTTCTACAAATGGATATCTGTGAACACTCACCACTTCATATAAAATATAATTTTTATAAACATACCGAAATTATCATGTTGATAACTTGCGCCCAGTTTCTCATATCAGATACTCATTGGTATTTTGTGAAGGATTAGCTCAACTTTTTTTTGTATCTAACAACAGGCTCGGGCAGAATTTACACCAACTTGTCTATATGAACACGGTGGTTTTACAATACTGGAATATGCTCTGTTGTAATGGCCTATTAAAAATTGCTGCTTTTATTTTCTTAGATTCTTAGGCCAGAGGGGACCACTGTGATTATCCGTTCTGATCTTTTATATAACGTAAGTCACAGAACCTCCCAGAAATAATTCCTAGAGCAGATCTTTTAGAGAAATCTTGACTTAAAGATTTAAAAATATTCTTACAACAGTAATAATTCCCCACTTATGCATCATCAGCATAGTTGGAACTCCAAACCTTCATCATGGTAGCACAGATGGCTATCGCTTGAGCTAAAAGGATTTAACTCTTAGGTACAGAGCCTCCAATTTAATCTGGGCTTTAGTCACAAAAAAGCCATAACATCTAGGTTTATAGCTGATAAGATTAGTACCTGCATAACATCATTGCTGCCATCAAACAACTGACATGCCAGTAACGTGTAGACTACTCACTAACAGGTTTTTGGTGCTAATACTCACTCTGTGAGCAGCGATTGACACCTGTGTAAAGTAGTGAAGGAAAATTACACTAGCCCACTATCCAGCCCTTGCTGTGTATTCAGTCTTAAACTGTCACTGGCCTCTTGCTCTGGTAGTACTTTTCTACCATTCTAACCATTCTAAGTCCAATATCTCATAAACTGTCAGGGATAGGAATGTATGCAGTATACCTTGCAAAGGCTGGGGATATCAAATCTGTTTTCCAGTGCTACATAATGCAACACAGATCATGAGAGAGAGGATCTTGAAATTCCATTATTCTAATTACTATCTTGCATCCCTCCTTCAAATCAGACATGGCTGTTCCAGCTGCTATCTTGAGGAAACGCAACTTGAGCATTAATCTCTAACTCTAGTCTTTCAGGAAATACTGGTTGCTAACACTGACAGATTTGAAGGGAGAGGAGCAAGATGATGATCAGAGTCGTATGGCTTTTAAGTTTAGCTCTTCTGATGATGCGCAAGGGATGTAAGCACTTTACTGGTCTGGGTAGGTGCTTTTTATAGCCAATAAAGTCTTCCAAGAACACGTGTGGGACCACTGATTAGAGAAATCATTTTAATATTAATATCTAGGTGGAAATTAAATGACTTGTGCTGACTATGGAATATGATTGTAAATGTTACACAGGGAAGTCTTGTGATACGAACATTGGTAGAATAGCAAAATAGCTTTGCGTGTAACTGAAGTTTCCAGTGCTGTCAGGGCTTTGAAATGTAGCGAATAAAATTATTCAACTACCGCTTTTTTATAAAGCAGAAATTGTTTCTTTTGTAAGTGCTCTCCACTCTTCACTCTGAATAAAGATGTGTATTCCCAGGCTTGATCAAAATCTTAAAATAAGATTTTTTTAAATATATAATTAATTAATCAAATTAGGTTGAAAATGAAAAAAATGATGGAGCAACACTAAAAAGAGATAACCAGAGCTTGATGGAATTGTGTGATAATCTTGAGAAAATGAAGCAGAAAATTTTACATGATCTTCAAGTAAAAGAATCACAAGTTAATTATCAAGCGGGACAACTAACTTCAAGCAAGAAACAAATTGAAAGAGTAGAACAGGAACTTAAAAGGTGAGACCATATTGTTCTGCTTTAACTTAAGTGTGGCTGTTATCCCATTTAAGTATTATTTTGCTTAGACATGTAAATGACTCTCAAATTACTGTCTTTGTCCACTTCATCTTACTTTAACTGTACTCCATATTTAAATAGACGTTTGAGTTTGTGGCCAAAATTTTCAAACCTGGGTGCCTAAAACAAGGTTCCTGAGTCCCACATTTTTATACTTATAAGAAGCACAAGACAGCTTTATAAGGAAGAAGGCAGCATGCCGCATTTATTGAGAGTACAAAAGTTAGCATATGCTTTTCACACACACACACACACACACGAGTCCTGCCAGTTGAAAAGTCTCATGCCAAACACCCTGTTCTTAGAGTCCCTTTTCTTTGTTGAAGTCTATGGATTTTGCTGTGTCAGTTTCTGACCGGGTTACACCAATTAAAAAGTATCTTTTGATGTAACCATTCCAGTACACCTCCGAGAGGGGCATCCTGTGCTGGTTCTGATTTAATCAGTTGCCCTTAGGGGTGCCAGCCTTCACCTCAGGGTTGTCAATTTGCCCTTCCTCAATCATGGCTACGCGTTGATGATTCTTTGGTGTCAATAAATTTCGATAAGTGTCTTCATTCCTCCTTTCTTGACCATCTGGTTAACAATGGCCTTCACACCTCATCTTTTCCTGATGCATACATTCCTTACTCACACAAACAGATTGCCAATGCAGACAGTAGTATTTTATATCTAGCAAAAAGGCATTGCAAATTAAACCATGCTAAGTTTTACAATCAATAACCAAGACAATTTACATTGAGACTCAGACCTTCAAAGTTCCTCTAATCTACTTAACATAGACACAATACAGAATCCTGTCTCTTACTAACTAAATCTGAAAGCAAAGAGCTAAAGAGGGCCCACTTTGTAATGTATATGGGAAAACAGAATCGCATGGTCCCAGAGGGTCATTTCTTTCTGCTATTCAAAAAGGGTGGCTAGCAGGATGAAATCAAATCATACATTATTTCTTCTAGTGCTATATAAAATCCTGCTCCTACAACAGTTAGGCTTCTAAATAAAGTGGTTTGATAATCTGATGTGATACGCACCTGAAACTCCCGCTAAGCCCAGTGCAATTCATAGGTACTCAGCACATTTGAATATTTGGTCCTTTCTTTGTTGGGCAAAAAAGTTGTGTTTCAAACCTGTTAGCTTAACAGGATTGAAAAAAATATATACTTTTTGCCTGTCAAGATAAGGCCTTTTATGTAAGGCCCTTGCTTACACTTAAATTTTGCCAAGATAACTTTCATTTTGTTTTATAGCAGAGCTTGGTTTATGTCCACATTTAATGTTCTCTAGTTCAACAAAGCTTTCTGCTTTTTACAGCATTAATTATTTCTCTTGTCAGCGTGACAAGTCCGCTGCCAGCAGAGTTCTCATGGCTGCACATGTACCAGTACCAGTATAAGCCGTGCCCAAGCTGTAATCCCACAATGCAACTTTCCCTTCCAGAGGGACTGTCTGGTATCACTCTTGAACTCCACTGTCCAGGGTGCAGCGACCTGGAAGTTGTCCTTACCTCACTTTTATATGCCAGCATGTTTCTTCACAGCAACATCTGTTCCTGTTCCCTGCTACATTTTCACTGAATGAAGGTTCCTAGCACTGTCTCATGCTGCTGGTTATTCCAAGAGGGGTGCTCAGTTTCCTTGCACTGTGAGGGAAGGAGCATGTGCAGGCACAGCCAGGGCCAGTGCAACCATTTAGGTGACCTAGGCGGTCACCTAGGGTGCTAGGATTTGGGGGGCGGCATTTTCTTAGGCGGAGGGAGCTGGGGCAGGGGAGCGTCGGGAGGGCCCCTGCAGCAAGTAAGGGGGGGCGGCAGACAGGGGAACTCCCTGGCCCAGCTTACCCCTGCCCCGCCTCCTCCCCAAGCACACCACGGCTGGTTCACTTCTCCCGCCTCCCACTCTGGTTTGGGTTTTTACATTCTCCACCCTCCCAAACTGATCTGCCCCTCACCTAGTTCCTATCAGGAGCTGTACCCAAATCCAGATCTAGTGTCCACATTATAATCAAATCTTCCTCTCAAAAAGACAGGCCAGCGTACAGTGTACTGAACTTCTCTTTAAATCATGATTTTTATTGGGAAGGTTCTAACTGCATGAATAGCAGAGGCCAAGAACAGAAGCAAGTAATCACACGTCAGTTGGCACTCCATCTGTTGGTGTCTTGCGGTACTTTGAGGTACAGACAGAGCAGCCTGTTAATTTTTACACACAAAGCTTTCTGGTTTGTGGGCACAATTTCACAGAACTGTTTTTCAGTGAGTAGTATGTAAGACTTGCCCAAACATTATGCTGAAGGTACGCTTTGCTCACCCACCGTGATATGGCACCTCCCCATGCCACTTTGCCAGGCTCTCTGCGGGGGATTATTGCAGAGACCAGCAAGGCTGCATACTTCCATGGGCAGACTGAGGCCTCTTAAACAGCTCTATCTTTATGAAATACTGTCCTTTTTCTATATCAGAATGAACCCCACACGCTTCCCACAGCACGGGGTTAAGAAACCCTGATCTACTCTCCAGGTAAGGTCTAGCACTCATTATGCCTTAGTAATTTGGAGGCAATCCACATAGTTATGCTGTACAGGGTGGGAAAATCTGAGTAGCTGCAACAGTTATGTCAGGGAAGGCTGCCTCCCTTCCTCTCCACCTAACAGTTCTGTGTTTATCACTAACCTTGATAGCGGGGCTCTCCTCCAGATTCTCCCTAACACCTGCACAGCTGTCTGGTCACTGTCAGAGCCAAGAGGAAGCGCACAGAGAAGAACATTCTCTGTGAGGTTCTGCAGGTCTAAAAGTGAAATGCAAGGGCAGTAAGGCAGTGGTGTGAACAGCTGCTGAAGGACTAGAGGCAGGACAAAGATGCAAAATGAAATGCTGCTGCTGCTGCTGATCCAGCTGCTCAAATGAATTGTTGATCAATTATTGATTAAGAATCTCACTGCATTAGTTCACCCATTCCAAAGCATGGATAAAGCTGGGGTGTTGGCAGGGATCATAGACACCTCATCCCCTTCTGCCAGTTCCCGCTGTACTCTACTCCCATGGACAACGTGTCAGGGAACGAAGAACTCTGATTATATGTAGAGACATCTGTGATGCACTGACATCCAGTCTGCATGTTGTACTTGTACCTATTTAAGTTATATAGCTAGTAAAGTCGATTATCAGTTATCTTTTTTTTTATGTCTAGCATGCCGTGGTGGCAATAAAGTACATATTTGAATGTTGGTGCAACTTTATTGTAACTTTTTGGTATTGCAGTGCTAGAAAGTAATATAACCAGAAAGGCTTCCGTACCTCTAAAAAAAAGTCAATGCATGTATATTTCAGAAGTGCTAGCCTTTATTGAGTCTAGAAATACACCACCTATACTATGACAGTGTTTCTATGACCATCAGTAATCTTCCATACTTCAACAAGAAATGCCTGAAAAGTCGTGAATGTCACAAATTCCGCACCTGTTCTATTAATAGTTTCATAGAAACAGGGTTAGGCTCTTACCTACTGTCGAAGTCAGCTTTTAAAGCTTCCTTTACCTGAACCGCATTAGCAATGCAACTGTTAACTAGCCTATTTCAGATCCAGCCCGTCCACCTCACTCATCCAGCCTGGCAAGAGGGTCTCTCAGAGAGTGCTGCATGCTGGGCATTGCATAAGAACTGAGAATGTTTTACTTGTTGATATGGAGCTTTGGCATGAGACCCCTCCACCTATCCTGTTGTCTTCCAACTCTGCCCACTTCACATTCCTTCTTCAGCTGCACAGGTGAGAGTCAGCTCTTGCCTTGTTTCTGTCTAGCTTGATAGTACATGGTTTCTTAAGCCAGAGAATTAACGGTGGGCAGTTTCCATAAATTATGATTGGCACAGAAATGTCATTAATTCCAGCTGGATGGAGTGGGGTGTCTGCTTTCAATATGTCAAAAAGCACAGTGTTTCTAAAGCGGTGGTTGTCCTGAATTTCTATGAACCGGACAGTGTTTGTCAGTAGCGTGTCCCTTATGGTCTACCAAGGCCTGCATACATTTTGAAGGCACCTTTTTTTAATATGCTCAGAAGCTGGGAAGTGGGAACACAGAATGGAGATATTTCCCCACCTATAACCCCAGCACATTTAGGGAAAGCCAGCTTACTGAATCCACTTATTCTTGGTTTTTTTGCATAGTTGCCTAGCCTAACTACCCTGTATAGCAGGGTATTCTCAAAGTTAGAATCAGGACTCACAATTTGTCAGACCACTCTGTTTTATTAGCTCAGCGCTCCGCCAATAACACCCAAATAATGTGAGTGGCCATGCAAGACCCAAACAGTCTTATTTATACAGATAAAAGAGCAGGAATTAGACAAAGGGACAAAGAAAGCAAAACAGTAAAATTCACCAGGGGTATAGCATGCATATCCTACTTCCTTACTAACTCTTATCGATCTAAGGCTAATACTTCACCAATTGCCCTTAAATGGTACAACTGTTCTATGTGAATGTCTGTATTCCTGAGACCTGGATTGCAGCATTCCAACAGTTTTACTTAAAGGTACAGACAGCATTTCTTTAATCCTTTCTATTTTCACAATATAATTCATTCTACTTTCACAGTATGCATTATTGTCTTGCATACCTCAGTGATAACTGTCCTTACCATTGAACTTTTTTTGTAACACCAAATTGATTACTCCACTAATTGATAGCAAACTGGCGTTGTAAGATTCCATAGGACAATCACTGCTTATTTCCCCACTGGAAGAGCAGCTCTCACTTTGCTGTTCCTGTGCTGGGGGAGTGGGCCAAGCTGAGCATGCAACTCTAGGAATGAACTTCTGCATCTAAAAGTTCTAGAACCACTGATTGTCCCACCACTCATTAGAAAGGCACAAAACTGCAATTCCACCACATGTGGTTGTTCCATGAATAGCCTCTGCATTTATTTTCCAGTTATCCTCAGTTGACTCTTTGAATGCTGAGTCTTTGGGAATATAGCACTAGAATGCCTAGCCAGAGTGCAGCACATTTTTGCTAATACAACTCAATGCTATGCAGACATCATGCCAGCAGAAGTATCAGAGTGTAAAATGCACTCTACCAAAATAGTTTAGGCAGTGTCACCATGACAACAGAATTTTTACCCCTGCAACTTTCTAGTGCAACTTTTTAGAGAGACAGGCTTGAAAGTCTTCACCTAACATTCTATATTATATTAATCAGTGTGGTAAAGTTAAGAGTTTGGAGATTATATGACCCTTAGGGGGATTGTTGTACATATAGCAGTAGCTTCATAAAATGGAATATTAATAAAGCAATTTAATTATGAACATTTGGAGAATCTGCCTACGTACAGTTTACAAATTGTTTGATATCGGGGACCCTGTGTCAGACTGCAAACTCCATTTTGAATGTGGGTCTTTTAGCCTCTGTTAAACTCTGATGATCATTTAAATGGAGCACCGTGGGACAAAGCAAGGGCTACCAACCAGGCTAAACTAGTTTGTCAACATCTGAATTCTAGGAGTGATGGTAACTAAGCAATAGAATCTGTGGTCAGGTACTTTCATTAGCTGATGAGGCTGATTGGGAGTCACCTGACAAAGAAGGAGGAGAGAATAAAAGAGAGTTTCTAACAAATCCTGGAGAGGGAGGCAAGGAGAGAAAAGACCACAGATACTCCATGATTCAGGGGAGAAACCATGTGCAGGAGGGCAGCAAGAGAGAGGAAGAATCCTGAACTAGAGGACTCTGACCTAAGTCCAAAGAATGCTCTAAGAGTGGTGAGGAAATTGAGGCAGGGCATTGTGTAGAGGGTTTTATTATTTTTTTGTCCAGATCTGTATACTTATTGTGCTTGCTAACAGAGAGTTTCTTTTGGGCACCCTTGTAAAGTCTGTGTGTCTGTGTTCAACTACTACATATCACGGAAGAGGTGAACTATGTACCCAGAGTGTCCACAATGTTGAACCTCTGGGAAAAGGATGTGTTTAAGTCTGCGGGGGTCAGTGCTGGCCTGGGGGCTTAAGAGAGCTAGGTTGTGTGGTCCTGTTTCTGGGAAGTAGAACTAGAAGCCTGTGCCCTGGAAGCGTACCAGAGAATCCAAGGGAAAAGGCAGTTGCTGCAGCCTATTCAGGCCAAGGGAAGCTTAAGAGCACAAATCAAGCATATTGGGACCCTGTAGCAGTGCCTCCTCCCGGCCCCTCCACAAACACAGTCAGAGTCCAACTGAAGTGCAGAACCCGTGTCCTTTTATTGTTTGTGTCCGTTCCCACCACCTATTATTTACTGCTATCTACAGAGACCAAGACTCTGGGAGACTGCTAACTTCCTGGCCAGCAAGGAGCTAGAGCCCATGCTCCTCCCTTTCCTGTCTCCCCTTGCTTCCTGTCTCTTAGCCAGCTTTATAGGGCAGGCTGGCTACCCAGGCCTGCAAGTGGATCCACTCTGGTAATTAGGGTGTGGCCCCTCAGCCAGCCCAACTACTACCCTTCTTCCTCTGGAACAGGGCTAGCAGGGGCCTGGCTTGTTTCTCCAACTAGCACCCTGTTACAGACCCAATCATCAGAGTCTTGTGAATGTCCAGCAGAGGGAGCTTTATCAGAGTTGTGATTGATGTTAAGCCTGGATAATCATTGTAATTGCTTTTTATCCATGTGTCCTTTTTGTGTATAATTCTTTTAGTTATGAGTGTTCTGAAATATTAAACCTTGAGTGTATATATGAAATATAAGCTAATTGTCTCTTTCATAAAAGAAAGAATTCAAACAAACAAGTATCACTAGAAGTGAAAGTACAGATTCCAATCTTTATTTGAAGGTGTCGTATTGTCATCTAGATATATTTTTAGTGCTATATCTTTACTATGCCTAACTTTATATTCCTTGAGTAACCAAAATTGCCATTCAATGTGCACTTGGGGCTCTTAAAAATGTAGGATTGGGCCCTATTTGTTTCTGTAACTAATTCCTTGTACTTCTAATTCTCTTTTAAACAGATACAAATCTGAACTTGAGAGAAGTCAGCAAACATTGATTACAGGAGACTTATCATTCAGGAGTATACCACAGAAGAATTTTTCTGTTCCTTTAACACCAAATAAAAATCACAGTGGTAGTCCCCCCGTGTCTAGCATGCAATTGAATAAAGTGAATTCCTTTGAAAGTACAGGTCACTCCAGAAAGCATAAAAGAAAACAAAAGGTGAATGAAGAAAACAGGTGACCATGTGTTTGGCTTATAATCTGTTAATGTCTATAATTTTCCAATATTTGAAAATTAATTCCCATGAGTGAATGTGTAGGAATTTAAGTGAGCGTGCTTTGTGAGTTCAAGACTATGCTTTGTCTTGATCAGGGGAGGGTACAAATGCATATACTAATATGGACATAACATACGTACATCCTAATTATGTTCTATAACAAAATATTCAGGTGAAGTTTTCATTCAAAATAATTGAAATTCAGTTTTGCTGGCTGCCAAATCGGGGGCTTGAGGCATTTACTAGTAAGTGCTCAGAGCTGGAAATGATTACCAGTGACAATGTAACATTGTGAAGGCATGGGGCTATCGGTGATAGGCTGTTAAACTTTGATGATCATTGAAATGGAGCACCGCGGGACAAAGCAAGGGCTACCATCCAGGCTAAACTAGTTTGTCAACATCTGAATTCTAGGAGTGATGGTAACTAAGCAACTGAATCTGTGGTCAGGTACTTTCATTAGGTGATGAGGCTGATTGGGGGTCACCTGACAAAGAAGGGGGAGAGAATAAAAGAGGGTTTCTAACCAGGACCGGCGCTAGGGTTTTGAGCGCCCTAGGAGGACGGCAATTTCGCCGCCCTGCGCACTGGTCCCGCGGCTCCGGTGGAGCTGCCGCAGTGGTGCCTGCAGAGGGTCTGGCGCTCCGCGGCTCCGGTGGAGCTGCCGCAGTGGTGCCTGTGGAGGGTCCGCTGATCTGGCGCTCTGCGGCTCCGGTGGAGCTGCCGCAGTGGTGCCTGCAGAGGGTCTGGCGCTCCGCGGCTCCGGTGGAGCTGCCGCAGTGGTGCCTGCGGGCGGTCCACCGGAGCCGCGCGAGCAGCCGACCATCCGCAGGCACCACTGCGCCAGCTCCACCGGAGCCGCGGAGCGCCGGATCACTGGACCCTCCACAGGCACCACTGTGGCAGCACCACCGGAGCCACGGACCACCTGACCGCCCGCAGGCACCACTCCGACAGCTCCATGGGAGCTGCCTGTCACCCCCTCCGGCGGTGCCCTGACCCAGGGGACACCCTAGGCTGCCGGCTGCCGTGGAGGCACCCTGACCCAGGGGACACCCTGGGCTGCCGGCTGCTGCGGAGGCGCCCTGACCCAGGGGACACCCTGGGCTGCCGGCTGCTGCGGAGGCGCCCTGACCCAGGGGACACCCTGGGATGCCGGCTGCAGTGGAGGCGCTCTGACCCAGGGGACACCCTGGGATGCTGGCTGCTGCGGAGTCACCCTTACCCAGGGGACACCCTGGACTGCCGGTTGCTGCCGGCAGCTCAGACTCTCTCTCTGTCCCAGCAGCAGCGGCTGCTCAACCATTTAAAAAAAATAGGGTGCGCTTTTTGGCGCCCCCAAATCTCGGTGCCCTAGGCAACCACCTAGTCCGCCTAAATGGTTGCACCGGCCCTGTTTCTAACAAATTCTGGGGAGGGAGGCAAGGAGAGAAAAGACTACAGATACTCCATGATTCAGGGGAGAAACCATGTGCAGGAGGGCAGAGGGAGAGAGGAAGAATCCTGAACTAGAGGACTCTGACCTAAGTCCAAAGAATGCTCTAAGAGTGGTGAGGAAATTGAGGCAGGGCATTGTGTATAGGGCTTTATTATTTTTTTGTCCAGATCTGTATACTTATTGTGCTTGCTAACAGAGAGTGTTTTTTGGGCACCCTTGTAAAGTCTGTGTGCCTGTGTTCAACAATTACGTATCATTGACGAGGTGAACTGTGTACCCAGCGTGCCCACGTTGAAGCTCTGGGAAAAGGTTGTGTGTTTAAGTCTGCGGGGTGAGTGCTGGCCTGGGGGCTTAAGAGAGCTAGGTTGTGTGGTCCTATTTCTGGGAAGTGGAACTAGAAGCCTGTTCCCTGGAAGCGTACCAGAGAATCCAAGGGAAAAGGCAGTTACTGCAGCCTATTCAGGCCAAGGAAGCTTAAGAGCACAAATCACAGCAGTCTTGTGAATGTCCAGCAGAGGGAGCCTTATCAGAGCTGTGACTGATTTTAAAACGGGATAATCATTGTAATTGCTTTTCATCCATTTGTCCTTTTTGTGTATAATTATTTTAGTTTTGAGTATTCTGAAATATTAAACCTTGAGTGTATACATAAAATATAAGCTAATTGTCTCTTTCATAGAAGAAAGAATTCAAACAACCAAATATCACTAGAAGTGAAAGTACAGATTCCAATATTTGAAGGTGTGGTACTGTCATCTAGATACATTTTTAGTGCTATATCTTTATTATGCCTAATTTTATATTCCTTGAGTAACCAAAATTGCCATTCAATGTGCATCTGAGGCTCTTAAAAATGTAGGATTGGGCCCTATTTGTTTCTGTAACTAATTCTTTGCTTTTCTAATTCTCTTTTAAACAGGCACAAATCTGAACTTGAGAAAAGTCAGCAAACATTGATTACAGGAGACTTATTGCTTAGTAGTACACCACAGCATCCCCCTGTCCCCCCCAGCTCATCCCTGTTCTGCCTCCACCCCGAGCATGCCATCGCTGCTTCACTTTTCCCGCCTCCCAGGTTGTGCCGCCAGTCAGTTTAGGCACCGCAAGCCTGGGAGGCGGGAGAAGTGAAGCAGCCGCTGCGTGCTCGGGGAGGAGGCGGAGCAGGGGTGAGCTGGGGCGAGGAGTTCTCCTGCGTGCTGGCCCCCTCTCCCTTACTTGCTGCGGGCTGCCCTCCTCGCGCTCCCCTACCCCAGCTCCCTCGGCCTAAATGCTTGGCAGTGACTGGGGCGGCCAAAGATCCGGTGGTCGCTGCCGAAGAAAATGCCATCCCTCAAATCCTATTGCTTTAGGCGACCACCTAGGTCACCTAAATGGTTGCACCGGCCCTGTTCAGGGGAGAGTAAAAATGCAGATACTAATATGGACATAACATACGTACATCCTAACTAATTATGTTCTATAACAAAATATTCAGGTGAAGTTTTCATTCAAAATAATTGAAATTCAGTTTTGCTGGCTGCCAAATCGGGGGCTTGAGGCATTTAGTAGTAAGTGCTCAGAGTTCAAAATGCTTACCAGTGACAACATACCATCACAGAGTTTGCTTGAGTTTAGGATTGTGAAATTCAGAATCTACAGTACAAAACAAAACACACAAATTTCATGGATGCTGAAACAGCCATATGACTTGCATTTGGCTACTTGACTAACTGGAGTTGGAGATCCCCAGTCCTTGTTCTCATTTGAAAGCTGAGATTTTCAGATGCTTTCAGAAGAGGCAAAGCATTCTGGCTATGGTGTTCCTTGAGAAAATGGCTGCTACAGTTATGAAGGAAGTGGAGAGAAGCAAGATTGGAATCTGAGTGATGTGACTTTAGGCTGAGTTTTCAAATGTGTGGTGATTCCCATCAGCAGGAAGTTAGGTGTCCAACTCCCACTGATTTTTTTCTTTTTAAGCTCCTTTGAATCTCAATGCCTGATATTTCAGTCATGCTACAAATGAATGTTAATGCCAGAGGAACAATGGGAAAAAAATTCTTCATTCAGGAGCTATTACAATATACATTTGTACTCCTGGTATTCGTCCTTCAGTCTAGTGGTTGCATTTTTATTGTGGCACTGAGTTCCAGATCTCTGTTTTTAGTCTCTGAACTATTCAGTTTTGTTGGTTTTAGAAGAACTCCCTTGAGTGTTGTCTTAATATATCACTAGAGATTAATAAGGGCTGTTGCTTTTGTCACCCTTGTCTAATATTAGGCATAAGAAATGGCATAGGAAAGATTATGTATGAAATGAGCCAGATTATTAGCAAATATTCACTGTCAATTTGAAAATTCTAAGTTTGAAGAACTCCAAGAAAAATACAATAAAGAAGTTGAAGAAAGAAAAAAGCTGGAGGCAGATCTGAGAAATATCCAGATTAAAGTATGCGTCTAGAGTATCTCAGCATTAGAATCTCATATAATATGTGAAATGGAGAAAGGTGCAGGTCTTCAAAATTAGCCATATGATTTTTCAGGGAAAGTAGTAAAATTAAATTTGCTCATTGTTCATGCCATTGAGATTAAAGTTTAGATTTAAGAAGAGTAAGCAGTGGGTATGGTTAATTTCTTGACAGCATTTTTTAAAAGTTAGTACTAATTAGAATACACAAAAAGGACTTTTTAAACATATTGTTTTCACATAAATAATCACGTGACCGAGAATTTCTCAATACTTACAGTTATAAAGAGGGCTAGAATTTATGTGGAATGTATATGTTTTTGCATTTAAAATTTGAAAATAACCTCTTATGTTTTCTGTTTTAAAAACAAAACAAACAAAAACCCCTAACCTACTCAAGTTGGGCACAGTTGTTTTACCACCTTAAGAATATTTATACTACTTCAGCATGCTTAAATCTTTTTTTTTAGGAAACATGTACTGAAAACCTACAAACAAAATTAATAGAATACATGTACAACCACTTTCCAGTAAATTTAGAAGTTTATTGACACAATAAACTCAATGTAAATATCCAGGAATTTTTCTATTACAGTTTTTCAGTTGGTGCTTCCTTTGTTGCAGTGGCGCCTCCTGCTGGTCATCTTGGGAATTAGCTCTTTCCAGCCTTTGGAGCACTCTCTGCCGGCGGATGTCTCCCCGGCCTCAGGCACCGTGTCCCTCCCAGACCCCAGTGCCCTTTTCCTCGGGGTTCTGCCCCAGCAATACCCCCACTCTCTCTGGGTCTCCCCTCCCAGGGGAGCCCCCAACCCTCTAAAACCACCTTGCTTCAGTGGCTACTGCCAGTCATCTTACCCCTGCTCACTGGGGAAGACTGCAGTCTGTAATGGCCACTCATCATTGGCAAGGGGTTAGGATCAGCTGCCTCTGCCTGTTCCTGGGCTGCCCCTCTGCAGCACCAGTACCTCCATAGGCCTCCATCAAGACCCGCAGCCTGGGGAGTTGCCAAGCTAGAATGCCCCGACTCCTCTTGCCCTTTCCTCCAGCTCTGCTCTGCTTCGGGTACCTTGCTTGCAGACAGCTTGTGTGTGGAATGATTTACATGTAGAATTCTTGCTAGTGGGATCACCACACATTTGGAGATGACTAGAGCCCACAGTCTAAAATGTAGCTATATTTGTCCACAGAACACAAATGAGGATCAGCTCTAATGTACAGTAAGTCTAGAACAAAGTACAAAAATGAATATTATGCATGACAACAGCTAGCTTTACAAAACTGATCTGATTGTGAGGAATGTGCAGGGAAGGTACCTCAATGTTCATTGTTAGGATGCCTCTCTTAAAAAACAAAACAAAAAACTTGATATACTAAATATAATGAATCATAACTCAAACTTCTTGTCATTGAGATGCTGGCCAGCTTAGATATATTTGAACTGCAGATAGTACTCCCCCAACCCTCTTTAGCTGCCCGTGACATTAATCGGCAAAGTATTCCAGTCAGTTGACTGCTGGGGATACAAAAGCAGACTGATGTCAATCATATAGTACTTTGTGCTGATGGATGATCTGTGTCGTGGACTCTCTTATTCAAAATTGCAACTGACAGCTTGACCGATTGCCCTACCTTATTTCCACCATACAGTAGTGAATTAATTCTCTTATGAATTGTCAGCTGTGTAAAGGTAGATATGCTTGCCCCCACTCTTTTAAAATAGAAAATAAATCATTCTCATCCTCAAAGTACTAAGAGTCACAGAGCGATTGCTCGGCATCGGGCATCTTCATCGGTGTTCTCGTGGCAACAAGACACACAGCTGTCCTTCATCCAGCAGTCAAGAAACCCCTTTAAAGAGAGGTTTTACTTTATCCCATTTTCCATGGCAAAAATAGGCAACTCCTAGCCACAGTGGCTTAAGATCAAAGAAGACAGATTTCAACAAGTGCCCTGAAAATTGTGGTAATTCTTCTGTCATCAAGCAGTTAAAAACACAGACCCAAGATATCTTGCAAGTGTAGTTATGACTTTAAATCTATTTTGTAAATAAGAACATCTTATTTTTTTTTAAGATAATTAAAACTCTCTGTGTTTAAGAACTTCATTGAAGACTGCTTCATATATAAAATGGGGGTAAAATACCTACTCAGCGTGTCAGACTTTTTGAGATCTCTGGGTGAAAAACACTATATACATGTTTATTAATTATTGTATTGATTTATAAAGTTTTTCCAGTATGAAAAAATTAACTGAGCTAAGAAACTGACTTGTTTTATTGTGTTTTTTAATTTAAGTCTTTGGAAGATTCTGTAGAGTAATCTGTTCTATCAAAAAGTCATTTTTCACGGAGATCTTTGCCTGGTTAAAGTAAAACCATAGTAGAATGAGCATCTGGAGCTTCTTCAGCTGAGAAATCCCCCACCCAGTGAATAGATGGGTCTCCTTTCTTAGATTTCTAGTTGGGATTTTGTGGTTCCCAACAAGTCAGATGCCAGGCAGAACTAAGGGTCTTCAATTTGACTTAATTCGACAAGGCTTTATTCAATGCACACAAAGGGAGAGCCCCTGGTACAAAAATCATTCAGAGTCCCTCCAGCAAGGAGCCTCTCTCATTGTTATTTTATAGCACATGGCAGTTACATATCAAGTTACTTAACACAAATCTCTAACCAATCATATTTAACCTTTCTGTAAATGCTAATACTTCTTCATTCCACATGTTGAGCTCACTCCCCACCCGCTGGCCTTCTCTAGAATGTTCCTAGGGTGGTGAGCCACAGCATGCTTCCCTATGCACAAGCACCCTGCAAACCACATTTTATCCAAAATGAACACAAGCATACCCTTCAGCCCCCCCGTTTCGTTTTGAGGCTAAGAACAATTCTTAGACCCCCACTAACGCCACTTCTTTGTATTTATTAGGAGCAATAATTGACCTTATCAACACTTAACTGCAATTTTAGTAACAAAATTAAATAATGCACAATGATATCTACAATAGAAATAATAGTAAGAAGTCCCCATACCCATTGCGAGAACACAGCCCAAATCCATCCCCATGGAATCTCTGTTTCCACAATAGCAAACCTTTCTATCCACTGAATCACTGTAATTGCCCAACCACTTCTTTCGTAATATCTTTTAAAAGGCTTAACACAATAGAAAGAACAAGATGTTTAAGCAAGGCTTGCCTGCCAAAGTTAATTACCCAAATCCACACCAAATAGTGGACACCTTCCTCACTGCTATATCATCCATTAAATCAAACATTACATGCACCATTAAGTCAGGTCCCAACATTTAAGATAAGGCTTGTCCTGACTTTAGGTTTCTCATACACAAAACCCATCCTCCCAGGATGGAACATTGGTCCCATGGGAAAGCTATATAGTTATCTCCGGTCCTTATTCTACACAGGTGTCTGTGACATGGGAGTGGGTGGACAGGTCGAGCCTCCAATTCAGAGCCCAACCCACAGGAATTAACACCCCTCCAAGGATGGAATGACCATCCTAGCATGCCCCTGTTATAGATAGGGACCACTCCCCTGCCATCATCCAAGGTGAAGACATTCAGTCTTTGAGAACTGCAGCTCTCACCCAACAGGGCACCT
Organism: Gopherus flavomarginatus; assembly: GCF_025201925.1. Taxonomy (NCBI): domain Eukaryota; kingdom Metazoa; phylum Chordata; order Testudines; family Testudinidae; genus Gopherus; species Gopherus flavomarginatus. Next base: position 48,154,463 of record NC_066620.1, read on the forward strand.
GTGACATGAGCAAGTCTCCTATCAGGGCTGCAACTTTCATGTTGAACACCATGCCAGGAAGATAACACAATTCTTCCATGTGCCTAGACCAATGCTTGCTTATACATTTTAGTAGTTTTTAATAGATGGCTGAGTACAACAGTGAGGACCTGCCCAACTGTGTTGCTGAGTTAAGGTGATATCTAACTTGATTAGACATGAGCCCTACTCTCACCACAATAAACTGTCATCCCTACTACTAACAAATTTTCAACCCAGTCCCTATTATTAGATTTGATAGCTTGAGTAATGGCATTTACAACTGATCCAGTGGCTCCTCCCCAGGTGATTACATCAATAAAACACTGAAAGCCACTGCAGCATTATTAAGATGAGAGCTCTAAAAAACTCTCACGTTTCAGAAACCACTCAAAACAATTAGTAGACCACAAAAATTCCTACATCAATTTTAAACTGGTGAAAACACTTAACAATATTAAGAATGGCTTTCCAGGAGTCCATAGAGTAAACAGGGATTATTGTGCCCCACGTTGAGTCCCACCCTTGTATACTTTTACATGTGACAGGTGCACCCAAACTGGAATTCCAGTGACCCAGTCTGCTGAAGGAGTTGTCAAGAGAATCGTGTGAGGCTCAGTCCAGGCTGGTTCAAAGGTTCATTTTCTATAGGGTTTCACCATCACCAGACTGCACCTCACACGGGTCCTCTTCACTGGCCTTTGGGTCTGGTTCAGTTCAGGGGTCCTATGAGACACACTGAGATAACAATTTGCAATATTCAACAAGCTGGTCACCCATGACATACAGTCCCCCCCCTCCAGTGCACAGATTTCCTGGTGTCCTCATCGCCCACCCTGTCAGCATTTCACAAGGAGATAAGTGATGTGGATTAGTAGGACGGGCTCTCATAGACATGAGAACCACTTGTAGGTTGGTGACCCAGTCTTTCCCTGTAAAATGGGTACCGTGGTCGCTATCAGTGAAGCATGGAATTCCCCATCGGGGAATTATTTCGGCCATCAATATTTTAGCTACATCAGACGCAGTGGCCTTGGCCACTGGGAAAGCTTCTACCTACTTAGTAAAGTGATTCATGATCCCAGAACATATTCTTTCCCTCTGCACCTTGGCAGGGGCCCAATCAAATCTATTTGTAACTGTGTGAAGGGCTGTGTTGGTCTTGGCTGATGTCACATTTTCATCTTTACTGTGGGAGCAAAATTACATCAAGCACACGTTACACACCTCCTCATACACACCTCCGTTACACACCTCCTCATTTGCATTAAGCTTAGGATGCCGCCAGGTGTTCAACATCCGGTGGATCACTCTCCATGTTCCATCATGTCCCAACATGTGATACACTTGTATCATAGTTCCCATCAGCACATTTGGTAACACTAATGTGTTCCCTGGACCTCTCCAAGTGTTATAATCACACAGTTTATCCCCATTACCCATCCATAACCACTTCTCTGCCCTTGGTGCAGTGTGTTGGATGTCCTGTAATTCAAAAGAGTTGGGGTTTTTTGAGAGGCTGTGTTGCACCAATCAATTGGGTCTCTTTACCTTACATGGTTGCTAGTTTAGCTAGTTCATCTGCCCTTCAGTTCCCCTTGCTATGACGGTCTGTCCCTTTTGTATGCGCACTCACTTTTATCACTGCTACTTCAGTAGGTTTCTGCATGGCTGCATGAAGTTTCTTCACTATCCCCCCATTTTGTATTGGGGATCCTGTACTTGTCAGGAATCCCTGATTTACCCACAAGTTAATATAATAATGTACAACCCAAAACGCATCTCTAGAATCAGTATATATATTTACAGCATGACCTTCCGCAACTTCACATGCTGCAACTAACGTCTGTAGTTCTGCTACTTGTGTTGATGCCCCAGGTAAACTGCCAGGCTCCACCAGCTGCCCATCTTGAGTACAAACGGCCCATCCTGTGTGTCGCTTGCCGTCCTTATAGAACCACCATCCACGTATAGGCAAGGGGCACCAGATATTTCAGTTTCTTTTACCAATGGAAGGTCCATGGGCTTTTTCTCAAGGCAACAATAATGAGGGTGTCACTCATCTGGGCTAGGTATGAGGGTGGCAGGATTTAGCGATGATGCTCATTGCAGATGTACCGAAGGCATTAGCAAGCTTATTTCCCATCGAGTCCATCTTGCCACATGGACTGACGAAGATTTCTTTCCTGATAAAACAGCAAGGACAGCATGAGGCATGACAATATTTACATCCTGCGCACCAATAAATGGTGAGGCCTGACTTAGGGCCATAGAAGCTCCTTCCACCACCTGGAAGCATGGTGGCATTGCTTGAGCAACAGCATCTAGTTTAGAAGAATAATATGCTACTGGGCAGTTTGTCCTCATGTTTTTGTGTTAATACTGCTGTCATATGTCCCTCACAGACATGTATGTACAATGTAAAAGGCATTAATGGATTAGGAAGTCCCTGGGCAGTACTTAGCCTCTGTTCCGATGTGGTAAATGCCTTTTCACATTCATGTGTCCATTCAATTGCATCATGTGGTCCACCAGCACCCTTCAGGAGATTATTAAGGGGCTGGACAATCCTTGAATAATTTGGGATTTGAATTTGGCAGAAATTAAATAGCCCCAACACTTTCCTAACTCCCCTGACCATAATTGGTCGTGGGCATGCATTAGTAGCCTCAATGCGGTCAATAGTTAAACGCTTGTACTCCTTGGATATTAGATACCCCAGATAGGATACTTCCTCCTTTGCGATCTGAGCCTTTCTAGCATTACATTTTACCGCACTCTCTGCCAAGTGCTGCAGGATCACTTCTAAGTCTTTCATGTGCATTTGGCAATCTGGTGAGGAGACAAGAAGATTATCAACATACTGTACAACCAAGAAGTTATGTCTGGCAGCTCTGCCAGCACATCAGCTAATGCTCTATGAAACAAAGTAGGTGAGTTATGAAAATCCTGGCTTAGGCGAGTAAAGGTATATTGCTTTCCTTTAACAGTAAATGCAAACCAAAATTGACCGTCAGGATGCACAGGAACAGACCAAAAGCCATAGCTAATTTCCAAGGCAGAAAATACTATGTGATCATTAAAAGCATGTAAGCCTCCCTCTACCATCCACGCCTGTGCCTTTTCCCAGAAGGGTAGGTCTGGGTTATTAAACTGCAAAGACGGCAATTCTTTTAACATGCTCCACAAGTCAGATGGACTCATATGAGTGCGCTCTAGGCGACTAACAGTATCAGGGTCCCCTTCCCCTTGATTAGGATTAGGGACAGTGTGCATTCTCACCGGAGCCATGAAACTAGACTGAAATCCCCATGTTACACATGTATGGTCCAAAGGTGCTGAGGGATAAGATTTCTTTCCCTGCACGTCTGCTTCTTTATACTTTTTTGCTTCTGCTTGCAGTTTTTCTACTTTTGCGTCTAACTCTCCCATGCTTCCTTTTAACATATCACACTTTCTAACCAGCTATTCATAATCAACAATTAAACACATACCAGTCATTTAATCCATCTTTATTCCAGTCATGCAGCCAAAATATCTCCGCAAGAAAACTAATGAACTTTCTGCTACAATAGTTATAAAAGCACTAATTATACACTCTTCATATTGTGGATCACTGTATCCCTTCATCTTTCCCTCTTTTTTTAACCTAAATATCCTCCAATCTCCAAATTTTTAAATACAATTCTGTTTATAGACTAATAACAATTTATTCAAATCAAACACCCCAGACTGAAATGCCCAATCAGCAGATTAATCCTTTTTGCAATTTATTTGATCTGCACAATTACAATGTCCAATTAGGAGAATGTGACCAGATGTCCCAATTTTATAGGGACAGTCCCAATTTTTGGGTCTTTTTCTTATATAGGCTCCTATTACCCTCCCCGCACCCCCCGTCCCGATTTTTCACACTTGCTGTTTGGTCACCCTAAATTAGGAGATCTGGGCCAGCCAACACATTAGCTAGAGGTACTTATGGCTATACCTGCCCCTACACTAACTGTTGGTCCTTACAGCCTCTTTGATTTCCCATTTCACAATTACAATTTCCAAGTAGGCGATCTGGGCCAGCCAACACATTAGCTAGAGGTACTCTGGCTATATCTGCCCGTATACTAACTGTTGGTCCTTATAGCCTCTTTGATGCTGCACTTCAACAACACTTACTCAGAGGAACTTGCAGTTTAACCAGCCCCCACACTAAGTACAATGTCTTAAGACTACAGCAAACACCCTGAATCCCCCAACACCAAGACTTGCTTACTACAAAAGGTATGGGAGTCACCAGTTAGGTCAGAGACACATAACTAAATAAAAAATGAACAAACTTACCCTCTAATTTGATTGTAGGTCGTGGTCCCGAAGGATATTTCTCACCCTGCTCACTGCACCAAGAAACTGTTGGGATTTTGTGGTTCCCAATGAGCCAGATGCCAGGCAGAATCAAGGGTCTTCAATTTGATTCAATTCGACACGGCTTTATTCAATGCACACAAAGGGAGAGCCCCTGGTACAAAAATCATTCAGAGTCCCTCCAGCAAGGAGCCTCTCTCATTGTTATTTTATAGCACATGGCAGTTACATATCAAGTTACATAATACAAACCTCTAACCAATCATATTTAACCTTTCTGTAAATGCTTATACTTCTTCACTCCACATGTTGAGCTCACTCCCCACCCCCTGGCCTTCTCTAGAATGTTCCTAGGGTGGTGAGCCACAGCATGCTTCCCTATGCACAAGCACCCTGCAAACCACATTTTATCCAAAATGAACACAACATACCCTTCAGTACTTTAATCCAATTAAGCCAAAATCATTGGCAAGTGGTCTTCGGAAAAGATAATTTTTAAAATGGTAATGCTGCTCTGCAGGACAGTTGTCTCAATTCAAACATTCACTCTTCGCTTACTCTTAGTTCAAATGGGAAGAGTTTTCATTCAAGGTTTAATTTATATGCACGGTCACATCATAAAGTTAATTGCAAACCTAAGATGAAGTTTCAGCTTTGGAAGCATGAAGCATTTTTTTGGGGGGTGAGGGGAGAAGGGAGGGAATGGGGGGAGGAGAAGGGAGGGGATGGGGGGGGAGAAGGGAGAAGGAAAATTCTCAACTGCTATTGGCTGCCATTTGTTTGTTCGCAGATAGAGTACTAGTGGAATAGGTCCTCATAAAAGAACGATCAGATAATTTATTTTACACGCTAATAATCTGAAATTGATGATTACTGTTCTTCATGTGCAAAATTTCATTGACGTTTGTGGAAAAAAAATACATATTCTGAGCCTTTCCAAACACATACACGTGTATCATGAGAAAAGCAGTTTTGATTTTTAGATACGTGGTTTTAGTGAAAAAAACAGACCCTATATGATATTTACTAAAGGCCCCTTCCACAAAGGGAGACATGCACTGAATAAGTTAAATGAACACTATTTGGTTAAATTTGGCACAAAATATAGGTTTCTAATAGCTTTTCTTCAGAAGCAGCTTTTTCAAAACTTAAGACCAAATAGAAATGTTTCAATAACATTTTAGAAAATTCCAGTGGAGGTAGCTCTTAAAAACAAAGAGCAGTGATTCTCAAACTTTGATATTGGTGACCCCTTTCACGTAGCAAGCCTCTGAATGCCCCCCCCCGCCCACTCATATAAATTGAAAACACTTTTTAATATATTTAACACTATTATAAATGCTGGAGGCAAAGCGGGCTTTGTGGTGGAGGCTGACAGCTTGCGACCCCCCACAAAATAGCCTCACGACCCCCTGAGGGGTCATGACCCCCAGTTTGAGAACCCCTGACAAAGAACCTCTGCAAAATTTGTGGCCTAAACACTGCAGTGTTGTGCCAGTGCATACGAATCAGAAAATGAAGCTAGTAAAAAAAAAAGTGAAAATGATCTACAGTCACTATCGAAACTCAAAAAAAGAAACATAAATTGTGCCAACTAGACTTTTAAAGGCCTTTCAATTTTCATAATTTGATAATAGATTTAAAAAATTTTTATATTGCTATATATTTAACCTGATAATCAGTTTTTAAATAGTTATTTTTATTTGCATCTTATTAAGTGCATAGAATATGTCTAATTAGAATGTGTAGTCTGCTTGAAAGTACTAATAGAGTAACTACCCTTTTAAGCAGAAGGCATCATATTAATCATTTTTCTTTTAAATTAAGAATTAAAGTCTAGAGTAGAAGAATTGGAGCAACAGCTACAAGATCAAGAAAAAGAAAAGAAATTCCATATGAACAAACTTCAAGAAACTCAAGTCCAGCTGGAGAAAACAAAACTGGAATTCACAGAAAGATTTCATTTTGCACAAAATTAGAAATGAATTGAATAGAATGACAGCACAATGTGATCAAGCTACTGACCAGGTACAGGAACTGCTCACTTATTGTTGTACTGTTCCTGAAAAATGCAACTTTAAGCAAAAAGATGTTAAGCTTGCCATTTTCTGCAAGGGTCCAAGCACTTCTTAGCAGGTATGTAGCATCTTGCAGCCTCATGCCTTTGGGCATGATGCACTGAAGATCTGGAACATCTTCTCCAGTAGGGCCCTACCAAATTCACAGCCATGAAAAATGCATCACGGACCATGAAATCTGGTCTTTTGTGTACTTTTATCCTATTCTATACAGATTTCATGGGGGAGACCAGTGTTTCTCAAATTGAGGGTCTTTACTTCTGTGCTGCCTTCAGAGCTGGGCAGCCAGAGAGCAGTGCCTGTTGGCCAGGCACTCAGCTCTGAAGGCAGTGCCCCACCTGCAGCAGCGCAGAAATAAGGGTGACAATACCATACTATGCCATCCTTACTTCTGTGCTGCTGCTGACACTAGCTCTGCCTTCAGAGCTGGGCTTCCAGCTAGTAGCTGCCACTCTCCAGCCTCCCAGCTTGAAGGTGGCGCAGCCACTAGCAGCAGCACAGTGTTAAGGGTAGCAGCACTGCAACCCACCCCACATAACATTGTGACACTCCCCCCCCCCACACAATACCTTTTTGGATCAGGACTCCTAAAATTACAACACTGAGACATTTCAGATTTAAATAGCTGAAATCATACACACACAATTTATGGTTTTTTAAATCCTATTACCGTAAAATTGACCAAAATGGACTGTAGGTCCCTACCAATAATATCACACAGAGCAAGAGTGACAACTGATGGCCAATTGTGACCTAAAAGGGACACTCATATAGTTTAACATTTTCAGCCTAAACTACCATAAATTCAGGGGAAAGTTATTTGGATTCTAAACTATCACAGGCCAAATACTTGGGTAAACTCAAGTTAAGGATGAGAGTGCCTTACAATAAATTTGTAGTAATTAAAAGTAACAAGTATTAAAAATACAGGAAACTCAAAATTAAGTAAACGTAAATTGCAAACCAACATTTATAAATTTGGAAATGTATAATTAAGGCTCTCAAACAATTTCAACTCAGCCTCTTCAGTGACTCTAGCCTCTAATCTTTCTTCCTGGAAAATGTGCTGTTTTCAACTCCTTCACATAAGAGTTTCCGAGATTAGGTCTGCATACCGAACTGGTGTTTTGATCAAGGGCTTTTTGTACTGGCTCTAGAACAATTTGTAAAAGCCAGTGTATTATTGGTTTAGTGAACAGGCCACTGCTATCCCTTTGTAACTTTTTTCCCTTTGAGTGGTTGTCCATATGCACAGTTTTCTGATGGTGTGGAATGTACCCCACTCACCCATGTTCAGAGACTCATGCACCTGGAGCGTCCTCATGTCCTGCACCGAGGGCATAAAAGGGTGGAGCAGACCAGCCACCGCTCAGTTCCTCTCATGCCTCCTGGCTTCGAGATGAACATAGGCAGTGAGCAGTGCTAACAAAATACCTGGCTCTTGTCAAATTTGTGCATAGTATAGATAGGGATAGTTAGTTGTTACCCATTGGCATTTTGGTTTTTTAACCAGAATGGCTATTTCTTTCTGATGCCAGGATGGCTTCTTCTAAGTCCCCTGGATTTACATACTGCCCATCAAACAAGGGCACTATACCCTTTAATGTTTGGCATTTAAAATATGTATTTTGTCTGGGGGAATATCCCTGGAAATGTCCTATTTGCAAGTCCTTCACTTGCAGGACCTGCAAATCTAGAGAAGACCTGCTCCAGATGTACTTAACGAGTAAAGCAATGAGATTAGTTTCAGGCCCTGGGTCATATAATCACAGAATATCAGGGTTGGAAGGGACCTCAGGTGGTCATCTAGTCCAACCCCCTGCTCAAAGCCCAACTTATGCTATCTTATGTCCAGACAAAGCAGCTTTAGGACACATCCTGTGTTTCTACTGCCAGTTGTCACAGAGTTAACATCTGAGCTAGCAGATTCATCTGCCTATATTTTTCTGTAACCCCTTTGGGGTCTAGAGAGCATGGCCCCTTTAAATCTTTTTCCCAGGAGGGAGAGGGAGAGTAAGAAAAAAGGAGGGAAACTCCAGGGGGCAGCGCTGGAGCTCCAGGGAGAGAGAGGAGAGCCGGCAGGCCCTGGAGAAGGAAGCAGGGAGAACCTGCCTCAGGCCTGAGGAGGACAGGCCCAATCGGGGACAGCCCAGGACAGGAGCCAGGGGGAGCACTGTGCCGGGGGGAATCGCCCGAGAAGGACAGGCCGGAGCTGGACCCAGTATCATGGCTGCCCAGAGCTGCGTGGGGCTGTGAGTACTGGGGCTTGTGACTCTGCATTGGGAACAAAGAGGGAGGTTGTAGTTAGTTAAGTGGGGATGTGGTCGCTCTGTGTGGCTTTGCAGAGAGCGGCAGAAGAGGGCACTGGAGGGGTTTGCTGGGGAGAGATCACTGGCACCGAAGATGACCAGGAGCACCCAAGACTCACCACTGGACTGGAACTTTGCTCAGGCCTCCTGAACTCTGTGTGCAGACACACTGCTCAATGTCTGCCCTTCCATACTGTGCTACCACTGGGCCTGTGAGGCCTTGGTTTGGATGCAGCCCTGTTTTACAACTCCCTTTATATTTCCCCTTGTTGTATTTCTCCTCTCATCCCTCTGTAAATAAATATCTCCCTTTGTTATAGCCATTGTACTTTTCCTTTGGGTGTGTGTGTTCACTCTGGGGGGTTTGGAACAGGTGCCCCTGGGATGGAAGGGATTTCTCCTGCTGCATTCCTGCGAGCGCTGTCTCTTGGCCAGAGCTGCCTGCAGAGCAGACTCTATCTTGGCCATGAGGGCGCTAAAGTTACACTTGGTGGCCCGTACGGGGAACTTTGCCGTACACACACACGCACACACCCCTACGTTGTGCACCCTGGACTCTCCTTCACACAGAAAAGAAACTCCTGAGTGACTTTCATCTCAGTTTAAAAAAAAAACACATGGAGAGAGGATTATTAGAAGACTTGTGCCAAGGAGCACGAATCCCAGTAACCAAAGCTGTGCTGGTGGCGGGGTTCCCAGAAGAGATGGAACCAAATGAGACTGAGGAGAGCCTAGATGCAGCTGATATACTGGGGACGGTAAAGGTCCACACCCGTATTTACAAAGTGCAGGGCATGGTAGCACTATGTACTCACTCCAAGGAGGCAGACCTTGATAAAGTGCCCAAAGAGATGCAAGTAGAAGGTATACCCTGGACAATTCTGGGGGCAAAACAGTTCCCTCCTAGTGTGACCATGTCACTTGAGGTGGATTCTTTAGCGCAGAAATTGCAAGCTCTGATGGTGGATGAGAAGCGGACAAGAGAATTAATTTTGGCATTAGGAGGGGCTCCAACACCTATAGCACCCAGCCTGGTGGGATGGGCCAAAGAGCTCAGAAACGCTCTCAGAGATGCATTGTGTTAAACCCCCAAGTTGGGGCCTCAGGGCCAGACAACGGGTGCTCCGGCCTCCACGCCCCCACGGATTTTTCCCCCAGCCACCAGAACTACCGCAGGTCATGTAGCTGCTCGGAAAGCAGAACGTGCAACAGGAAAGAGCAATCTTGTGGTCGGCCGGCCATGAGGGGCGAAGTTCCCCCACGACAGTTGTGTCCTGGGTAAGGATACTGGGGCCTGATTACCTTGTATGGGTATAAACCAGTCGCGGCCTCGCAATTGGCGTATCACAAATTATGACGACAAATTCGCTATATATTGCCTGCCCCCTCCCGGGGACGGGCGGAGAGAACTCGAACTCTTGTCGAAACCGTACCCAGGCCTGATCAACCTGAAGATCTCTCTCGGCTCACGCGTTTCCTGAAGCCTAACCGCTTGCCGGCCGTGATGAAACTCGTGTGGTTTGTATGTGTACGTAGAATTAGCTGCTAAGTATAACTGTGCTGTAAGATAGGAGGCAAAGACTGATCCCAGCCGCCCCAAGGCTCCTGCTAGGGGAAACCCGTCGACCAGGAAACCTTGAAAGCAAGGGGGACTAGTCGAGCCTCGCAATTTGTGTGTATGTAAACAAATTGTTGCATTTATGGTTACTAATAGCACCAATACCACTCTTACTAACCCCTGGAACGACCTGAATAACTATTGGGACCTAGAAAAATATCAGGGTCAACTTTTGTTTGTAATTATAGTATTTTTATTGTTTGTTCTGGTATTATATTGTAAGCCCAAGTTGTAACTGGTACTGAGCTATTCCTTATCCTGACTCATTCAATAAACCCTCAACTTTTAACCCCACGACTGACTTTTTGCGTTATCCCCATTGCTACCCTCGGGCACTTGTCAACCCCCCCCCCCGAGAGCATCCAGTGATCGAACCTCCGCCCTATCCCAACGCTCATTACCCGGTAGATAACGGGCACCTTGTGACCATATCGGTGGAGCGAGGGGCGAGAGTAATCAGTAATTAACACATTGAAGCTGGTATATGACAGTGCTCCATACAAGCGGTTACGTTCTTTCTCAGGGGTGTCACCTGTACCTTCAGGGAAGGATGATTACGAGACCTGGAGGGATTTTACAGTGCCACTTGTCCAAGAGTGGGAATGCTCTGATGTTGAGAAGTGGAAACGTGTGCTTGAGAGTCTGAAGGGACCTGCCATGCGACTTATCCGAGCCCTTAAAGACTCACAACCAGCTGCCACAGTGCAAGACTATTTAACCGCTCTTGAAAGTGTCTACGGTGCTACTGATAGCAGTGAAGACCTGTATTATCGTTTCCGCCAGACCTATCAAGAGCCCCATGAACGATTGTCGGATTTTATCAGGAGACTAGAGGATTTGCTACAGCAGGTAAGGCAGAAGGAGGACATCTCCATCAAGCGCATTGATTCTGCTAGGTTGGATCAATCCTTTGGGCACCCGACAAGATGGGTTGATGTTGTGGCGACTGCAGCTGAGGGAGCGGGCCCAAAACCCACCCCCATTCCACAAGCTCATTCGAGAGATACGTGAAGAGGAGGAGTGATTGTTGCAAATGGATGCACTGGTGCAGCCGAAGATGGTAGCGAGTCACACCACCACAGTGCTTGGAGAGATGGAAGACGCCTCGTCAGTGGCAGCAGCACTGAGAGATTTGACCCGAGAAGTGGCCATGATGAAGGCTCAGGGACATACTGTGCCATCGTCAAGAGGGGAGAGCAGCAGGATGAGTAACAGCTGGCGAGAGGGTTTCTCTTATAACTGTGGAAGAGATGGTCACTATGCCTTGGACTGCCAAAACAAGACAGATCATGCAAGGGTATCTCAGAGATTGCAGCAAACCATTAGAAAGTTTCAGGGAAACACCAACAGGGCTTGGGGAAGGAGATGTCACAATGATGCTACTTGTAAATCACCTGAGTTACTGGTATAGTTCTGTCACCATAACCTCTAGATGTGACTGTTGAGAGCTTTTCTTATTATAGTCTAGCTTCTCTACATGAGTTTGAAATCCAATTGAATTGCAAATTGTATTAGTAACTATGGAATATATGAAGAGCCTGGGGTGTTCTGTCATTGAAATAATTAAAGCCAAGAATAAGGTGAGAGAACAAGCAGTGAATTTTATTAATATTGTAATTTTTTTAAAAAATTGTTTTCTCTGGCAAGTAAGAAACTATTTTATGCCGAAAATTAATGTCATCTAAAATGTAAGTCTGCTAAACTTGGAAAGTAGATTAAGAGAAGACAAGGAAATGCTCAAGTTATCTTTCTTGAGGACGGGGGACTCTTTTCATCTCTGCTATGTTCGGCTATTTTTCCTCTGTATCTTCTCCACTACTATGTCAATCATCTATTTTTTTATAATCCTCTGTTCTGTAACTTTGCGCAGACTCAGTAGAGGAAGCTACCTCATCCGTGTCTTTATCCGTACATATTCTACTCTAGCCCCCTAATTAAAAGATTCTCCTGCATAAATCACAATTAACCCAAATTAATATTTTTTTGCTTATCATGCTAAAACTTACTTATATCTGTGCAGTTCCCAAATGCATCTATTCCTTGTTGTCACACTCACTGGCTCCATGCAGTTGTACCTACATCACAATCGCAATTTTTATTCTTTGTACTCATCTGTTTCTGTGGCCTTGAGTTTTTACTTGTTAGCTAGTTGAATGGATGGGTGGGGGGATGAGGGATTGTACCTGACTTACTGAAAGCTAACAGCTCTCTTCTCTACCCTGCTATCTCCTTGGTCAATAACTTTATATATGAGACACACAAACCAGTTTTCTGATTTACAGACTGTTTCAGCAAAATCTGATGATCTAAAGCAGCAAAAATACATACAAAAAGCAAAAATTCCTATTTTCTTCTAGTATTATACATAATAATTTCTCTAATAATATTTAGTACATATTT